>NW_025113099.1:346819-578646 GCF_010416935.1 Polistes fuscatus
CAAGTGTTTCCAAAATACTTTTTCCACGGAGCCGCTACATGTGGACGAGCATTGTCATGCAAGAGTAATTTTTTCGTGTCTAGAATAGTATTGAGGCGTTTTTTCTTCAGAGCTCGGCTCAATCTTATTATTTGTTCGATAGAGGGCTCCGGTGATGTTCGCTTGGATTAAGCAATCATAATACACTACACCCAGCTGATCCCACCAAATACAAGCATGAGTTTTTTTCCGTGAATATTCGTTTTTTGCTGTTGATTGTTGACGCATAGCTTGGAAATCCCATGATTTTCTTCTTTTTGGATTATCCATAATGTATCCATTTCTCGTCACCATTGATGATACGATTGTAAAAACCCTTTTTTTATCTAGCAAGCAGTATTTCTCTTAAGCATAATCGGCGTTCATATCTCTCGGCTTCTTTAATTCGTACGGAACCCAATTTCCTTGTTTATTAATCATTCCTAATTGATTTTAAACGATGTGAGGACTGATTGCTGAGTGACTTCTAATGTTACAGCAAGTTCTTTTTGTGTTTGAGATGAATCTTCCTCCAATATTTCCTCCAATTCTGCATCCTCGTAACTTTTTGCCTTTCCACTGCGATCTTTGTCTTCTACGTCAAAATCACCGTTTTTAAACTTTTGAAAACCACTCACGACACGTTCTCTCACTCAAAGCAGTCTCATCCTATGTTCTACGAGCAATCGCTGCGCCTCACCAGCAGATTTCTTTATATTAAAGAAGTAAACTAATATTTTCCGCAAATGACGCTTATTTGCTCAAATTTGGACATATTCAACTAAAAAAAATTATATTTTCCAATATGAAATCAATAATATTAATAGGTTAGTTGTTCTTAAACGTCCAAACTAATTTTTAAGCAGGATATCATTTGCGAAAGTAAACGGAAACTCCGCGCCGCGCTATCTACATTAAAACGGCGGAAACTTATTTGTACACCAAATATATATATATCTATATCTTATATTTTATATATATATTATATCTTATTATATATTTATATTTCTATATATAGATATTAGCTATACATCGTAAGATATGAAGTTAAAAGTTCAGCGTACCGTCAGAAAAATAAAGTATGGGAGAGGAAAAGAAAGCAGTGTACGCTATTTTTCTTCTTGCCTCTTTCGCTTCTAAATTCTAGCCCCTCTCTTTCTTTTCTCCATACTCCTTTTCTTCTTTCTTCTTCTTCTTCTTCATCATCTTTTCAACACACAACCACCACCAGCACCACCACCACCACAACCCTTTTCTCATCCTTTCATTTGTTTTCACTCTTTTCTCTCTTTATCTTCGTTGCTTTTTCCCCACTTGACGACTCGTCCTAACAGGCACTTACTGAAACTCGAATTGACTTTGCGATGGCTTCCTGCCGTTCGAAATAGCTTAGAACGAGTTTCACTCGGGTCTGATGAACGCGCGCGCGTGCTAACTCCCTCTCTCTCCCTCCCCTCTCTCTCTCTCTCTGTCTTTCTCTTTCTGGTTCGTTCGACGCACCTGGAATAATCCTCGTCAAATCTCGCACGTAACGAGCGTCACGACGTGTCTCTTTCTCGGTGGAATCGTCCTGAGAGTATGAGAGCGAGTAGAGAGAGAGAAACAGAGAGAGAGAGAGAGAAAGAAAGAGAGAAAACAAAGGATAAGGGAATATGTCGATCCTTGAGTAAACTCATCTTTCTCTCTCTCTTTATCCCTGAGCACACGTAACGTAGTGTGCGGTCAAAGTGGGACAACGTATAGCGTATAACACGTGTGACACGTTGAACGAAAGTGATAATAACGTGTAAATAGAGTCGGTTAAAGTGCGATACGAAAAAGGTTCTTCTATACTCGTCCTTTTACAAACCACTTATATATCGTGTTCGTAAAAAAATTGTTTGATCGTTTACTTTCAACGTATCCTCCCTCTCTCTCTCTCTCTCATTTCTTACAATTAGTTTAATTGATAATATTCGATGACGATATTTAAACTCGCGTTATTTGATTGTTATATTAATTTTCGTTTATTTGTAACCTTTCGGAAAGATTTAATTGATCTCATTATTGGAGTAGTAACAGCATCGTTTTTTTTTCTTTTTATATGTGTTCGATATGATAAATAACGCACGTGTATGTTCGAATTTTGTAACATGAACGTAGAATCAAACGGTTTTCTCGTTCGTTGTAATCGCATCGTCGAAAAGAAGCAGCGGCAGCAGCAGCGGCAATAACAGCAAACAGCAACAGCAGTAACACCGAATCCTGGATACGGAATCGAAACAACCCCCGCCTCACCGGTAGCGACGCTTTATTGCGATTTTTATATTCATTCCGGGGGTCCGGCCCGATCAAAAGCACTCTGAAGTATGCATGAGGACTCTGCTACCTTCGTATCTGCCCCGGCGTCGAGCTGCATCACCGGCAAGCTCGCGCTCGTCCGAAAGAGAGAGATGAAAATCTGAAAAGGAGGAAAGAGGTAGAAGACGAGAGAGAGAGAGAGAGCAAGAAAGAGAAAGAGTGAGCAAGCGAGCAGCGAGCGAAAGGGGGGTGAAACAGAGGGGGAGGAAACAGCAATTTTTCACCCTCGAATAAAATTATTATCGACGAATGAATAAGTGGGTTGCACCCGGTGAGAGCGCGAGGAGGAGAGAGAGAGAGAGAGAGAGAGAACGGTGACCGTCGAGGAAGCCGATGGACAAGGGTACAGAGGGCCAAAGGGTGTATTCGAGGTAGAGCAGCGATGGATGCTCGCTGGAAAAACGAGAGACGAGGAGAAAAAGTAGGAAGTGGCTAGGATGTGAGGGATAGAGAAGGAGAGAAAAGAGAAGGAAAGAGCGCGCGACGGGCTATTTTTAATATTTAAAATTTAATTTACAAAATGCCACTGGCCGCCTCTCGCTCTCTCTCTCTCTCTCTTCCTCTCTCTTTCTCTTTCTCTCTTGAACGTGTACGCGAAAACAAGAGAAAAACACAGGACGGTAGTAGCTCAACGACGAAACAACGCGTAGTGCACACACCTGGCTATCGCAAGCAGCAAGCAACGGTAGCTTTAGATCCGAGTTTTGGTTTTACCTCGAGCACACACCTGCGTGGCCATGTCGACCCTCTTCCTCATCCTCCGTACCGTCAACGTGGATTATTATCGATAGGTACGCGTTCTTTTTTTAACCGCAGACATTGATCACTCGCCCCTTCCTCTCGCAAGAGAGAGAAATAGAAAGAGAGAGAGAGAAAGAGAGGACGATCCGCGTATCGCGTCAGTCAGCACGGAAAGCGACATTCCACCACCACCACTACCTCCACCACCACTTCCATCCCACTCCTATACCACCCTCCTCCCATTCTATACTCCTCGTCGACGCGAACCTTTTTTCCTTTCGAATAATTTATGGCTTTACGATGCGCGCGTTCACTTGCTCGGTTTATCGCGCGTTGTTGATGTTGCTTGTTCGTACATCTTTTCTCTCTCTCTCTCTATCTATCTCTACATCTCTTATCTCTTTCCCTTTCCCTTTTCTCCGTCTTACTCCCACAGTCTCCAAACCAATTTCTCCTCTCTTTATTTCCTTCTTTCCTTCCTTCGAAGACAGAAAGTTATCCTTGGCGCTTCCTCGGGACTAGGAGAGGACTCCTCCTCTCCTCCGTCGTATCGTCGTGTCGTTACTGCCATCTCGCGTTATGACAATTTTACCTTTCTTGACCTTTCCGGGCGGACGACGACGACGACGACGACGTTGCGTCTGTTCGTCTCACTCTAACCAACGTCTTCTTCTTCTTCTTCTTCTTCTTCCGTTTTCCTTCTTCTTTCGGCTGTCACGCCCTGTGCCTGCCTGCCTAGCTTGGTCTTCGCTTTTCCACCGTACCTGCCTGCTTGCCTGCCGTACTCTCTTCTTATTCTGTCCCATTCTGTTTACAGTACTCTTCCCCAAGAGAAAGTGTGAGAGAGAGCGAGAGAGAGAGAGAGAGAGAGAGAGCGGTACAATCAAGCACTAAATACTCGACGGCATATCGCGCCTATGAAGGCAGACCCGGCCACGGTATACACATATAGACACATAAAGAGGGGGGAGGAGAATGACGACGATTTTCATAATAGTTCTCTCTATACTCTACCCCCATACGTATATACAATCATCATAATATCTTGATAATGATAATAATAATATTATATTAATAATAGTAATAATATTAAATGATAATATCGAATATGTTGGTTGGTTAGTTTAAGCGTAATAACACTTTGACAGTCCTACGTTCAACTCAAATAACTATCTCCCTAACTTAGAATCTTACCGATTGCCTTTAGCGTTGTGTGCTATTCTATAAATCTCTCTTTATCTCTCTATTTCTTCATCGTGAAAAAGAGAATAAGGTAAAAATAGTTTATGGGTAATTTAAATGGACGATAATTCGATCGAAGAGAGATATCTCGTAACTTTTCCAAAATAAAATCGTATAAAATAGATAGTTCAAAGTTAGCATCTGTTACGTGACTATAGGCCGATTTTGTAATCGTCGGTACATGAAAATAATTGTCAAAACGGTAAGAATAACTTGGGGGAAAGAGAAGTTAATTATCGAATTTTCAAAAGACGCGGTTTATCTCGCTAACGCTGTCGAATAAGCGAGCACGGAAGTGTGCGAATGAGCGAATGAGCGGGAAGAGAATGAATGAATGAGTGAGTGAGTGAAAGAGAAAGAAAGAGAGAAAGAGACAGACTGACAGACAGACGGGTAAAAGGGATGGGTCCGTGCGAAATTCGATTGCGAAATCGATTCTCGATCGCGCGGCCCGTGCGAATCAACGGCGGTGGCAACACGCAGGTAATTCGAACGTGACGACGGCTACCACCACCACGCTGTGGTATGCTGCGGGGGGAAAAGGATACGGTGGAAGTGTGCGGCGTTCGACGATCACGATGGATAGAAGAGAGAGAGAGAGAGAGAGAAGAGAAAGGGTTGGCTCGCCTCAAACGAGCGACTATCTCTAATCCAACACCATAGAACTGACCAGTGCTATTTAGCCTGCATTGTATCGGATAAAGAGAGTACCGTGTAGCACCACCATAGTAACACCATGCCCTCTGTCGAACTCTATCTGTGTCTCTCTCTTTTACTCTCTTGTTACATATCTCGGTCTCCCTCGATCGTTTCTCCTTCACTAGCGGCATACACGAAACAGCAGCAGCAGCAGCAGCAACTCCTCGCGCTCACGCTCGTTCTCTATCCGCGTCCGTGTTCTTCTCTATCCCTCTTGCCGATTCTCCTCGTACTCTCTCTCTCTCTCTCTTCTCTTTCTCTTTCTCGTTCGTTCGCAGGTCGTTCTCACCGTCGTTCTCTTCGTCCACCCTCCCGCCCTTTCCCCGTGGAATTAATTGCGGTCGCCATGACTACTGTAATGGAGATCCTGGTCCAGGAGGGTGCCTTTTCCACGGGAGGTTGACCAAAGCGTATCGCGTAGTAGTGCCTACACGTCAGGACAAAATCAAAGACCAAGGGTCAAAGTTCGCTCCCTCTCCCTCCCTCTCTCTCTCTCTTCTTTCTCTATCTATCTATCTATTTCAATATCGTTCTCATCAATTGTTCTCATTTTCCTACACCCCCCTCTCTCTCTTTCGCTCATTCCTTTTCTCTCTTTTATTCGACCATTTGTTCCTTTATTTTTCCGATTTTCTAATATCGAAATTCTTCGATATTTAATCTACTTGTTAATTGGAAGATTCTAAAAGGAGATAGAGGAAGAAAATAAGTACGATTCGTTTAATATCCACCCGTCTATCCGTTCGGCCAATAATTCGTAAGTAAGTGGAAAGAGGATGCGCGGCTTTTGCACGGTATACCGTGTTGAGGTAACACGTAGACGCTAAAAGAAAAGGGTACCTCTTGGATCATGCGATCGAAACTCCTAGTAATAGTGTTAGTAGTAGAATAGAAGGGGTAACTGAGAGGAAGTAGTATCAACCCTTTTCTCTGAAATCAAATTCAGAACGAATCCCTGTTCCCGAGCTTTCTCTTTTCCTCTCTTTCTTCGTCCCTTTCGTATAGCAACGACGAACGATCATAACTAACCCCTCATCCAGCCCTCCTCCTCTCTCATAACCCTTTCTTCGTTTCGTTGTCTCTACGCGCGTACGTTCGTTCAGCCGATCTAAATGTAATTACATAATGGTTTTATGTATACTCCCTTTACTCTTCTATCTCTCTCCTTTTTACCAAATCGTTCACGGATTTCTCTCTCTCCCTCTCTCTCTCTCTTTCACGCTCATTCTTCTACTCTCACTTTTCACAATATCACTACCGACCAAAGATATTTTTTCTTTTCTTTTTTTTTTTCTATTTTCGAGAATAGACGGTTGTCTTTGAAAAAAATCTCTGAAAGCTCCGCGTTTTGCTCTGCCGGTCACGTTTTTATAACGATTTCGGAGAGGGAGAAAAAAAGAGGAATGAAAGAATGAGCGAGCGAGTGAATGAGCGAGTGAAAGAAAAAGAGTACGAGAGCGACATATACCGGCAGACACAGAGTACGTACATAATTCAAAAATAGAGGCCTAGGAGGTTGAAAGAGAACGAGCTAGAGAAGAAGAGAGAGAGAAAGAAAGAAGGGAAGAAAGAAAGAAAGAAAGAGAGAGAGAGAGAAGGAGATATCTACCTCCCGGGTGGTGAAAGGATTAAAACATAGGGACCGATGAAAAAGTCAAGGGGATTTCAGTGGCTGAAAAACATTGTTTAGCCTCTCGGTAGCACGGCCGGCGCAGTCGGTTCATCTATTATTTCCGCGACACCGGGTAGACGCAACGCACGAAACGCGTGTCCGGTTTCTCTCTCTCTCTCTCTCTCTCTCTCTCGCCTTGATCGTGTAGTGTCCGTTCCTTCACATAGATATAGATACCTATACACTATACATATTCGTTTTTGTTACATATGATACTCTCTCTCTCTCTCTTTCTGTCCCTTTCTTTTTCTTTTTCTCTTTCTATCCATCCATCCATCTAGCGTACACTAGCTCGCATCTACCTTCTCTTTTACTTCTGTCGTCAATGCTCGATGAGTAAAAAACGTTTGAATCCCGAGGGAGGGGGGTGCATCATAAACGGTCCATCGAAGCGAATCCAAAATTTCTGTCGACGAAAGATACCGCTTTATACGTTTTGAGTTACGTATTGCGCGATGACTATGACGACAAATGAAGAAAGGTACTCGACCTTTTCTTAACTTTTTATAATATTTTTTTGCTATTTATTTTTTCCTCTGCTTTTCTCCTTTTTTCTTTCTTTCTTTCTTTTTTCTTTTTTTCTCGGCACACGCATTATCGGTATTCCAAGGAAATAGAAGTTCCATGAAAGAATTTAACCTTACGAGCTACGGCGTCGTTTTCATTTAACGCCGTCCCCATTAAAGTCTAATATTTAAATCTACGTTTAAGTCATTTTTCGAGCGTGAGTGGTTACGGTTCTACCGCGGCGTGTAACTTTGCCACGTGAATATTCATCGCGATTTCAGTAACACCAGGTACCACCACCACCACCAACCACCACTACCACCACCACCACCACTAACGCCACTACCACCGTCACCATCGCCAACACTTCGGACCGCTTGGGGTTCTCTTCACAGGGAAAATAAGCTTTCGTACGTTTCCCACGAAGGAAATTATCGTGGTTTTAAGTACTTAACGAATCGGTTCTCTTGGCGCACCCCTTTTTCTTTTTCTAACCCTTCTCATCTTTATCCGCGATTAAAAAAGATGTTTAGTTTTAAAAAACCTTTTATCCTACGAGAAGCCAAGAAAATTACTTGAAACGTTAAGAAAATATATATATATACATATACATACATACGTACAAATATATAAAATAAACTAGGAAAGAGAAGAAATTTAAGAAAAGGTTATTTATTCTTTATCGTGGCTTCTAAAATTATAGGCCAGTAAACGCGGGCCAAACACGGACCTTTTAGCTGACAGCTTCAAAATTTGACCTAAGGGTAAGTTGACGACGCTGAATCAAAGTGCTTATTATAATAAAATCAGCAACCGGCATCTTGGGGAAAAAGGGTAAAAAAGGGTAAAATATAGCCTTATCTTAGAATCTAGGCATTTAATCGAAAAAAGTTTTAAACAAAAGTTGTAGAGAATTAAAATATACATAAAAAATGATTATGAGTTATCTTCGTATTTTAAAAAATAAGCGAATAAAATTGGATTAAAGATGGGAAAATAATTGTAAGAGTGGGGGGAAAGCAAGTCTTACCCCTCTGTCGGTTTTTACACGCGAGCACACTAGTATGCTAGTGTGCGTGCGAGCGTCCGTGTGAACTAATCCATAAACGAAGGATCTTCGGCAATCTTCGGGACTCTCGGTCTTGAATGAAAGTGCGAGTGAGAGAACAAACCAATACTTCTCTCTTTTTATTTATCATGCGATACGAGTATTTTTGTTTTGGCCATCGATTGTTGAGCGTTCTGTATACGAGTGCGAGTGAGAAAGAAAACCGATGTTTCTCTTTCTATTTTTTCATTCGGTAGACAGAATTTTACGTCTTGGCCATCGAGCGTCGAGCGTTTTATATATCTATATATATCGGCGTATAAGCGCGGCATTTTTAAATCGAATCTTGATGCTTATGGCACGCCGTTTCTTTATTTATTGTCAAAAATAATGAACCTTGAGTAAAAAAAAAAATTCATTTTAACAGAAACTATTATTATTTAGTTGAGAGTAAAAATAATGAATTAATTTTGTGTCTCGCCATAAAATTAATTAGAATAATTAATTGATATAAATTCTTTGCCTCACAAAATTTTATTTGTATATCAAATTGAATACGTATTCTCTTTAAGACGAAAATTAAAATTTAAATATTTTTCCTATTGAATTATGTATTTTATAAAATTTTAAATTACTGACTTTTTGTCTCGTAAAAATTTATTAGTGTATCAAATTAAATACATATTTGAAAAAGAAGAATTTTATATCCACAGATAAAATTAATTCAAGATATATATGAAAGGATATTCTAAAAACGTGGAATTTATTTTTTGTCTATACATAATTTTAATTCATTTTTATTATGTTATAAGAAAACAGTAATGCATTCTGATTCATCTTCGAAGTCTTAAGAATTGTACGAAAAAAATTGAGCAATTATCAATTGGTGCGTTAGCGTCAGTAGTAACGTCTTCGTTTCTCGCGCTGGGTATTAACGTTCGATTCTTCGTAGGGGAATTATTTCTTTTATAAGTTTTTCTATCCTTAGGTTATATAAATTGTTTTTACATTTCCTAATTTCTAATTATATATAGAAAAAAATTAAAATTATTACAAAAAAATTAAAAGCAATAAATTTTTTACATCTTGCACAAATAAAGGAAGATTTATTACTTAAATTACAAATTCATCCTGTAAATATCATCCTAAAAAATGTCTCGTTTCGGCACGTTAAAAATTATTTTTGTTATTTATTGGATATTATTTAATTTATAATTAGTGACTTTATTACTCGCGTAATAATGTTGATTTCTTAATAAATTTTATATCGTTAGTGCAAAATTTGAAAAAAATCTGAGGTGGGACTCACTGACCGTCTCCTTGTTAAGGATAGAAAAACTTATAAAAGAAATAATTCCCCCACGAAGAATCGAACGTTAATACTCATCGCGAGAAGCGAAGACGTTACTACATACGCTAACGCACCAATTGATAATTGCTCAATTTTTTTCGAACAATTCTTAAGACTTTGAAGATGATTCAGAATGCATTACTGTTTTCTTATTTAGTGTACAAATAAGTTTCCGCCATTTTATTGTAGATAGCGCGGCGCGGAGTTTCCGTTTACTTTCGCAAATGATATCCTGCTTAAAAATTAGTTTGGACGTTTAAGAACAACATAACCTATTAATATTGTTGATTTCATATTGGTAAAATTTAATTTTTTTTAGTTGAATATGTCCAAATTTGAGCCAAATAAGCGTCATTTGCGGTAAATATTAGTTTACTTTTTTAATATAAAGAAATCTGCTGCTGAGGCGCATTGATTGCTTTTAGAAGCATATGGTGAGACTGCTTTGAGTGAGAGAACGTGTCGTGAGTGGTTTCAAAAGTTTAAAAACGGTGATTTCGACGTAGAAGACAAAGATCGCAGGGGAAGGACAAAAATTTACGAGGATGCAGAATTGGAGGAAATATTGGAGGAAGATTCATCTCAAACACAAAAAGAACTTGCTGTAACATTAGAAGTCACTCAGCAAGCAGTCTCACATCGTTTAAAATCATTAGGAATGATTAATAAACAAGGAAATTGGGTTCCGTACGAATTAAAGCCGAGAGATATTGAACGCCGATTATGCTTAAGAGAAATACTGCTTGCTAGACATAAAAAAAGGGTTTTTTACATCGTTTCATCACTGGTGACGAGAAATGGATACATTATGATAATCCAAAAAGAAGAAAATCATGGGGATTACCAAGCCATGCGTCAACATCAACAGTAAAACCGAATATTCACGGAAAAAAACTCATGCTGTGTATTTGGTGGGATCAGCTGGATGTAGTTTATTATGAGTTGCTTAATCCGAGCAAAACAATCACCGGAGCTCTCTATCGAACACAATTAATGAGATTGAGCCGAGCTCTGAAGGAAAAACGCCCTCAATACTATTCTAGACACGAAAAAATTATTCTCCTTCATGACAATGCTCGTCCACATGTAGCGGCTCCAGTGAAAAAGTATTTGGAAACACTTGATTGGGAAGTGTTACCCCACCCGCCGTATTCACCAGACATTGCACCGTCCGATTATCACCTATTTCGGTCCATGGCACATGCTCTGTCGGATCAGCGGTTCAAATCATATGAAGATACAAAAAATTTGTTTGATTCGTGGATAACCACAAAAGACAAGGAGTTCTTCCGACGTGGGATCCGAATGTTGCCTGAGAGATGGGAAAAAGTCATTGCAAGTGATGGACAGTATTTTAAATAACCTTAAAATTACCATTCTTCTAGAATAAATACTTAATTTTTAATAAAAACACGGCGGAAACTTATTTGTACACCTAATATATTTCATACATAAACTATTTTCTTAAATAATTTTAGATAAGTATGCGGTTCTACACTTTTTAATCCAATCAAAAACTGTAACACATCCAAGAAAAAGACTCCACTACAGCATCGGATCTATGCATATAAATTTCATTTTCAATGGTTAACGATATAAAGATTTCTTTCAACTAATGTCTCCTCCGTAAAGAGTCTATGTGAATTATTATGCGAATGAAATGCAGCTGCAGTTACAAGGAATAATCAATATCAGAATCTATTAAAAAAGGTAAACATTATATAATTCTCCTAAAAAATAATTATTTATAGCATTATTAAACTTATTATTTCTTCGTAGGTTTTCAATTAATTTACTGGAAAAGAGAGTATATAACTTTCCACAATGATAAGAAAAAGCTGACAACACTGCAATCTTGATAGATTTTGGAAGATACCGCCTTCTTTTTACGTATAATGGGAGAAAATCAAATCTATTAATATTCTATCAAAGGAAGTGAAGAAAGAATGCATCTTACAATTAGATAAGCAGCGAAGAATTTACAAAGAAAGCGACGAACAAAGCGATTTAAGCTAGAAGCGAAATAAGAAAAGTATAAGTATTCCTTATACTTCCATAAACGAGGTGAACCTTTTTGTTGAATCCGTATACAAACGAAGCGAGCAAGAGGTGAGATACGTGTTTAATCTTTTGTTTAAACCGCAATTCTTTATTATATTTCATTTAACAACCAGAGCTTTTATGCTACAAGGCTTTTTCCTGACGAGCTAATATAATATTATACTTTGTATTGATTTAACCAAGTGTTTTTCTTTTTTCTTATTTGTTGTTTAATTTTATTAATTTTTTTATTAATTGTATTTTATTTAAATTGTATTTAATATCTTTATTTTGTTAAAGTTTTTATTGAAGTTATATTTTATGTTATTTACAAATGTAGAGTATATATTGGCATTCGGGAAAATTGTAGTTATTTCATATTGAATACAATGAAGATGGAGAAGTAAATGTTATGTGGCTTAAGTTTCCAGATTCACTAAAGATTTGCCAGAAAATCGTACAAAAAGTTGCTGGACACATTGCGATTTAAATTAATAAAACAATAGTGCCGATCGGACGTAGATCTTCAACTATTCTCCTTAGCAACAATACAAAAATTAAGATTAAGCATTCACATTTATCTATAGTTTAAATTTTATTATTTGTTATTAATTATTGTTGAAAATTTATTTATTTTATTTTATTTATTTTAATTATTTTAATTTTGAAGTTATTATTAAACTATAATCTCTTGCAGCTTTCTTATTGACCAGGATCAGTATACATTTCAATTTCTGTTTAAGTTTTCAATATGCCTAAAACTAATGCAGAGAAATGTAGAGATTATCGTCTTCGTAGGAAAAGGAATAAGGAAAATAAGGAAAATAATGAGGAAAATAAGGAAAACATAATGCACGCTAATGCCAAACGTTGTAGGATTCTTGGCTGCGAAGAAAAATTATTCAAAAAGGTTATGAATTGCCTGTGAATGAAATTTTATGTACTCCGTCAACTTCTAATTTACTTTGCGAACCATCGGCTAAGCCTGTGATTACCGGTACAAATTTAAATAATTTAAATGTCCCAGCAATAACTAATATTATTGCTAATTATTTATTTTTTTTGTTTGGTTTTTATGTTTTGAAGTTATTTGAAGTTACTTACATTTATTTTATTTAGCATTTATTTTACATTTATTTCTTCAAGAAATCCAATTGTCTGCGAATGGAACTTTATGCGCCCCATCGACTTCGAATTTATTAGTGACTTTGAACCATCGGCTCAGCCTATGATTACCGGTACAAATTTATATAATTTAAAATTCACAGCAATAACTAATAGTACTGCTAATTATTATTTTTAAACTTATACTTCTTTTTGGTACGTTTGGGAATTTGGTCTTTATTTTTTACTTTTACTTCTTCAAGATGCATCGTTGTCTACTGCATAAGATGACTATCACAACTATATTACTGTGCAAGCTGATGTGCATATGGAAAATTCTTCTATGCCGTGTCATTATTGTATAACATCAAGAAACATTACATTAACAAACATGGAGCAAAGTTCACGATCTCAAGCACGAAATAATCAATATTTACTGATGCT
This sequence comes from Polistes fuscatus, assembly GCF_010416935.1. Taxonomy (NCBI): domain Eukaryota; kingdom Metazoa; phylum Arthropoda; class Insecta; order Hymenoptera; family Vespidae; genus Polistes; species Polistes fuscatus. Next base: position 360,026 of record NW_025113099.1, read on the forward strand.
TCGATTATACATGTATTGTCTAATCAAGACATTGTACCAGATGAAGAACGCAATTCGTTAAACCAAGACACAATCATGGATCAGGAATTACCTCAATCAGATGTACCCTCTATTTATTTTAACTCTTCAGACCAGTTAGTAATTAATGATTCCACTGGCGAGCAAATTGATATGGATTTAGATCCTTCTTAACCATATAGCAATTATCATCAATTTAAACGAGCTCATAAGGAATTTAAAATAAAATTCTTGGGCAATTCATTTGAACATCCATGCTCAGTATGTGACAGATTGTGGTTTAAAAAGGATTTAAAAGAGCCATCTAATGAACATAAGCATATTCTAATACAATTTATACCTAATGTACCTATAGAAAATACTAAGCTTTGTAATACATGCATACAAGCTTTAAACAAGAAAAATATTCCTCTAATATCAACATATAACGGCTTCAAATATCCAGATGTACCTTAGCATCTACCACCTTTATATTTAGTTTTTAAAAGATTAATTTCGCCTCGTATTTCTTTTATGCAGATCAGACGCCTGAGACATGTGAATGGTAAATACGCAAGTTATGGTCAATTAATTAACCTACCTGTTTCAGTTAATACAATGGTCAAATCTCTTCAAAGAAATATCGATAACGATTATTTTATAAATGTACATATTAAATGTACGATATTAAAATTGATGATTCATATTTTAATGATAATCAAATTCACGACAAAGTTGGACAAAATGATGTCAGTGAACACATTCCTGTAGAAGAGAGCCTTACGGCGCACCAACCGACATTAATGTGGGACAAAGAACAATATTTACGTATTGCACCTGGCGAAGAAAATTTACCTCAAAGTTCATTATTTGATGAATTTTTTTATTTCTTATTTCTTATTTCATTTTTTATTTTCTATTTTATTTTTTATTTCTTATTTTATTTCTTATTTTAATTAAACCCTTCTTCTTCTTCATGTATAAATAAATAACATTATACTTATTTTTTTGAAGTTATTTTTGAGATTGTTGATGCTATAATCATTTTGGTACGCCAAGGAAGTATAACTTCTTACGTGCGTACATAAGTACACACGCCAGTTTTTTTCTATCTGTTTTCAAACCTTTTTTTCATATTTTCTAATTTTTAAATATATACAGGAAAGAGAAAATTATTTATTACAAAAAAATTAGGAACAATAAATTTGTTAACATCTCACGCAATTAATAAAAGGTGACTTACTACATAAACAACGATTTTTTAAAAGATTGGTTAGAAAACAAACCAGATTGACGTTTAAAAATATTTCTCTTTCATTTGATTTTAATAATTTCGAAGCGTACCATGCATATCGAATCATTTTATGAAAAATTTTTTATGACAATTGATGATGGACTATTGAATGCTTTTACGATAACTATCACTCTGGAATCTTCGTTTAATAAATATAAATAAATGTTAAAACTCCTGGACATATAAAAATTATATATGAAATTATTAATGATTAAAATATATACGATTGTTATATTTGTTAGTATATTGAAGATTTATTTATTTTTATATAATTGGTAAAAAATAAAATGTTAACTGTAATTCAAGGATAAAATTTTCCTTTATTATTTTCGCGAGAAGTGAAAAAATTTATTATTTAAAATTTTTTTGTAATAAATAATTTGCTCTTTCCTGTATATATTTAAAAATTAAGAAATATGAAAAAAAGATTTGAAAACAGATAGAAAAAAATTATTAAAAAAAACTCCCCACATGAAGGATCGAATACTAACTAGCGGCACGAGAAGCAAGAACGCTATTACTGACGCTAGCGAGCCACTTGATAGACGGTCGAAATTAAGATAGTATAAATACATATATAACAAAAATCAAAATTTTAAAACCTTTTTTCTCAAAATGGCTGGGCATTTTGAAAAAACCCTTTACTACGATAACACCGTAAAAGTATACCACTAATATACCAAAGCTCGTTAAAATCCGTGTGTATCCCAGTTCAAGATCCCCTTGTTAGTTCGCCTTAAAGGTATGTACAATCGTGGTTGGTGCATTATCAATCTGCTAATTCAAATTCCTTTGTCATAAATAGTATTAACTTCTGCATTAATACATCCTGCAGTACATTAGATAGGATTACGAGTTACAGTATAACGTCAGTAACAAATAGTTTCATTTTAAGATCAAATAATTAAATTTTTACCATCAAAAATCGTAATCTAAAATCGAACGAATATAATAAATTAACAGGAAATTATAATTTGCTGATCGGCAGGAAATTACATTTTACATCTTATAACAAATTATTAATATGCAAAACAATAATGTAAACAGTTGAATAATGATAGAGTGTTTCACGGTGAGACAAAGATCGAATACAGGAGAAAAAGATCTAAGAATGCGGTCAGCGTCTAATAATCAAGCAGCGAATACGTCTTACTGTATTATTATTAATATTATTTTGTAATTTATTTATCAGAATATATTACATTTCCGTGAAGAGATCTTTCCTTCCATAACGAACCTATCATCAACATTATCAGAATTCCTATTTTTTTGTTCGTCAAATATCCTTTTGGAAGACTGACTAGTGAGAGGAGATCCCACATAGATTTAGTTTACACAAACTAAACTTAGCTATTGTGTTACGTTATTGAGTGTATTCACGTCCACTTCATTTTAATTCCCTATACTAGGTGCTAGTATTGTGATATGAAAAATTCAGGAGTGAACAATAAGTAGCAGTATACACGTTTTAGATTTTCTTCTCGCCTTTCCCCTTCTCCGAAAGACCTTTCCTGGTTACACAAACGGACCATCTTTCGCACCACTCTTTGACCTCTTGCTTACACCCAATCCAAAAGAATTTTTTGCGAATTCTATCCAGGGTCTTGTTCATTTCGAAATGTTTCCCAGTCGAGCTGTCATGTGCTTCCTCCAAGACCTCTTTAGTCTGAGCGCTTGGTACAATCCCCTGCAAAATGAATTCATTTTTATTCGGATGCTCCCATCTCCTTGAGAGCAGCCCTTTCTCCACTTGTTAGTCTCGTCCTCCCTTAAGATGATCCTCTTTACCTTTTCTTCAAGCTTTTTCTCCGCTTTTTCCCGCTTTGCGCAATAAGAGCACCCGGTTTTTTTGCAAGTAAGTCTGGACAGTACATCCGCGTTTCCATGGGTCTTCCCTTTCTTGTGAAGGATCTCAAAGTTTATACCGTTGCAAACGCTCGAATCATCGAGCCAGCTGTCCGTCAAACTCCTTGAATGAAACGAGCTACTGAATAGAAGCGTGATCCGTCCGCAAAATAAACTTACGGCTTGGAGACAGCACTCTTCCTAAGCCGTGCTCTGAAGCATCCACGTCTAAAACGAATTGGTTCACTGCCTCAAGGAAGATCAGAACCGGCGGCGAGATGAGAGACTTCTTCAATTCGTCGAAAGACCGTTGACATTCTGCATTCCAGGAGAATTTCCTTTCTTTCTCCGTCAGTGTATACAGAGGCTTGGCTATTATCGAGAACCTTTTCACGAACTTCTTGTAATAAGAACAATTCCCAAGGAAGCTCCTCACTTGCTGTTTGTCTCGTGGTACTGGGCAATCTCTTGACTATACTTATCCTGCCCATCTTCTAATTTAACTCTCTACTTTCTTTATTTTCCTTCGAAAGTTTAACAGCGACTGCTCCTTTGGCTTTATGCCTGTATTATTTCTCGTATTCAAATTTCCATTCGTTTTTCCGGCCATTATAGTAGGTTTTCAACGATAAGACAGAAATCTTTGTTACTGACTATAAATCAGATGATAAACAAGAGATCCCCTTTGCCGACTTCACTTGCTACGCTAGACGTCTGGTTTATCAGTTACCGGATTTTAAGGAATCTTTCTTATCTACTTTTATCTTTATCTTCTTTATCTACCTTTTTCAATTTGCCGCTCTAGACACTTTTTACTCTATTCTAATCTCGGCTTTTTTCTTTCACTCGTCACTGCTCTTTTTTACTTTTCACCTTATTTTAACACGTTTAATCACTGATTTTTTAAGTATTATAAAGTTGACATTAAACCTCAACAGCTAAAAAAAATGAATAAGTTCATTTTATAGCTAACTTTTTTAATTAATTATTTAATTAGTTATTGATAATTGAAAATGTGAAAACTTTTCTTTTATTTCTAAGTAAAGCAACGTAGTTTAAAAAACAGGAAAAAATGAATAAGTGCGCTAAATTGCTATCAAAATGCTTATTTAAAATCTATATATAATTGCTAACATTTATTAATTAATTATTTAATTAGTTATTAATAGTTAGAAATGTGGAAATGTTTTGAGTGGGAGATTTTTTTCAAAGTGCGCTTGCGCCGTGAATTTGTTGTTGCGCATGCGTATAACATTTATCCCACTCATAGATGATTCAATGCAAGTCAAAAATAAAAATTTAACTGAGTGTAAGCGTCTTTTGAAACTTTAAACGCGTTTTTCTCGAAACAGTGTTTTTAAAGTCGGTGATCTCGATTTCTTAGAAATGGCTCAATCGATCGGTTTCGAATTTTTACACAATCTTTTTAGATATATTCCTCGGGTATTGATGGGATAAATAATATTTAAAAAAACTATTTCTATTTTTTTTTACAATTTAGAGTAAAAATTTCACTCAAAACGAAACATTTTTTTCAAATAGACACCATTTTGTCTAAAATCAAAATTTTCATAATTCCTCTATTCTATACCTGCATTAATTCGAGTCCCAGTCTAGACAGCATTGTGACTAAATTTTTTCAAAAATCCTGTAGTAATATGACATATGTTTTTAGCAGGAAACTTAAAACCTTTCCCACCGCCCGCTTTCATATCGACTGTTTGTCGCTGTACTCACATATCGTATTTTTATCTTATTATTCGGTGACATAACGATGAGCAGTCGTTGTCATTATATACTTGTATTTTGTTACTAGAATCTTTTTAGAATCTGTTATTACAATCAGTTGGTAGAATTTGCGATTTAGCGAGCGGTCCGACAATTGTTAAAGTTAAACGCTGCTTACGAGAGGAGTCCGATAGCTGCTAGTCTTAGAAATTATTCAATCATTGCACACTTATAGTAGTCATTGAAAATAATCTCGTTGTTTTTCGGAAACATAGTATGGTAATAAACCGTTTACGATAAAATGTGAGTAATGATTCTTCCAATATTTTTATATTCATTTATTTCTTTTTCTTTAATACAGTAATTGGTAGCGGCGGGGTCTCGTGACCATTATCGATATCTCGCCGGATCGATACCCCGACAAGGAGAATATTTTTATTTGTCTTTCTGTTATTATTTATTTTCTTTCGTATAGTACGTTTAATTGATTTTCTTTTTTCTTTCTTTTATTTCTTTAGAATATGTTGTATCTATTTTGTAAGGAATATAAGGAAAGATAAAACGCTATGGTGAATGACGTTATTGAACATGCATGCGAGACTAAATAATCGTTTTCCGTTACAATGATATCGCTTTCTATTATGGTCCACAAAAACTGAAATACCAAACTTAAATTTCTTGATTTCTTGTTTTATTTAAAGAATACGAAAAAAAGATAGCACCATTAATGCTATCTTCTTTTTTTTTTTTTGCGCAGTTTTTTATCAGAGAAGGCGACCACTGCGATTTTTCACACATCCCTTTGCAGTAATAAGTGGTTTATCTACAGACAAGCAACTAACCAAAAACACAACTAATACGGAAAACTTCGATTCCGAGAACCAGCTGGACTCGATCTCACGCCGCTTAGTTTACTTTGCACGTAGGCGACGAATTTGATCAACCTAGCTATCCAAGACAACCGATTGAAATCGACAAAAACTAGAATTAAAATGCTCGTTCTCGCATTTTGCCCACCGAAAACGTTATCTTTTCCTTGTCCTCTTGTTTGAATACAAAGCTAATGAACTTCTGAAAAACAGAAGGTGAATTACATAACCCAAACGAAATTTTTAAAAATTCATAATGACCGTTCGACACCACAAATGCTGTGTTTTTTCGACTGTTCTTATTTACTGACACATAGAAAATCCATTCTTTATATCTATTGTAGAAAAAAAGCGTGCGTCTTGTAAAGCGTCTAACTGATCCTTGATCAGCGGTAATGGGTTAGATCTTCGCATAGTATGGAATTTACCAAATCTCGCTCGTTTTGTTCTAATGAATTGTATATAATGCAAACAGCTTCTACATTGCATTAATGATTCATCAATCGAAATGTTTTTATTTGATAAATACATGCGAATAAATGTTTTTTGAAGTTATACTTCTTTTTGCGCGTTTGGGAAAATGTGATGAAAGTGAATTTTTTCCGAGCGACATGGTAAAAATCGAAACCAAAAAGTTTGTCGGTATTTACGATGTACAGCAAAGCGATTTCAAATTTACAACAGCATGAAACTCGTCTTTTCTTCTTCTTCCTCTTTTTTTCTTTTTTTTTCAAGCGGGTCACCATCGAAGTACTAATCGAACTCAGCGTTGCTTGACAATGATCGAGCGAGAATTAGTGCTGTCACCGCACCATTGCCGTGACGCATAAAGTAATACGATATATCTCCCTTATATTTAGTGTAGACTGATATCTATATTTTGATATATTTTTATTCTTTCTTATATATTTATAATATATCGCGCGATCGATTAAAAATAATATGTTTCCTTTCTTTTTTGCGAAATTATATTTCTTTTTTGTTAAATAATTAAATAATAATAATATTAGTAGCTTATCTTCTCATACTTCTAATCCTCCCCTTTCTTACTTGGTCACGCTATATATATTTATAAAACTAAATAAATAAATGGATAAAAATATAATAATAAAAGAAAAATAATCGGCTTACATTAGCGAATATTATCGATCATCAAGCAGGGAGGGGAGAACAGATTTCTTTATTAACTATATTCTATGTAAAAAGAAAATTTATAATAATAATAATAATAATATAATAATAATAATATTATTATAATTAAAAAGTAACAAGGAAAATTAATAATGATATTATTATTATTAATAATAATAATAATAATATGTAATTATTGTGATAGTTGATCTGTAATTAATTATAAAAATATCGAGAAGAAGATTGGAAACGTATCGTGCGATGTAAATGTTATTATTTTCGATTTGAAGTTATACTTCTTTTTTAATACTAAATAACGAGCGTAGCCTGACAAAGACTTCCTTCACAATTCGTGTTGCACTCAACGTGATAACGATTTATGTATCATTTGTAACAACTATAAATTCTTAGCGTATATTCAAAATACGCGCCTCAATCGTTTTGAGAATATTGAAAATATTGAAAATATCGAAATGTTGTTATCGAGTTTTTCCACTATTCAAATTGTTGCTAAGCACGAACTGCTGGGCCATTAACAAAGACACTCGTCTTATTCTTACACACTAGTTTATTTGAATTATTACAAATGGTGGGGATTGATATTAAAAAACAGTGAATATCTTTAAAAATATCATCAAAATCATTGATTAATTATGAATATTAGTAATAAAAATCTTTTTTGAAGTTAATTGAGGTATGTATTATTATTTATTGGTTTTATTTCGTTTCATTTTTTCTCTTTAGTGATCATCAATTTAGGTTGAAAATGAATAAACTGGATAACATGCTGTACGACTTTTATTATGCCTTAACTATACGATGATATTTTTCTGATTTTAATCTAAGTATACCGATGAAATACAAATTGTTTCCTTCATCCTGATATTATAACAAACAATGGTAAGAAGAATATCTTAGAGTTCAGTTAAAATACTTTACCGAGTAAAAAATATGTATTATATTATATTATAATTAAATTTATGAGACTATGCTTCTCTTTTTATATTTTTTATATTTCATACTTAAACTACTTTCTTAATTAGGTTTAGCTAAGTATGCGGCTTTACATTTTTTTATTCAAATCAAAGACCGTAACACATTCAAGAAAAAGACTCAAATCTATGCATATAAATTTCATTTTCCAATGAGGGTTAACGATATAAAAATTTCTTTTAACTAATGTCTCCTTCGTAGAGATTTCATGTGAATTATCATGCAAATAGAATTCCAAAACAGTTACAAGGAATAAGCAAGACATGAATCTGGTAAGAGGTTAAAATAATAATCTTGCTTCTGAAAAAAACAAATATTATGATTTTCTTGAAAAATATTAATTTATAGTTATAATAAACTTATTCTTTCTTCATAGGTTTTCAATTATTTTACTGGAAAAGAGAGTATATAACTTTCCACAACGATAAGAAAAAGCTGACAACACTGCAATCATGAAAGATTTTGGAAGACACCGTCTTCTTTTTACCACACTGCAAAGAAACCATGTGCATTTATTTTCTATTGAAAAAATTGAAGAAGGAATGCTTCCTTGGTATTACAAATTTAAAATGTAAATAGGAAATATATATATGGAAGATTCTTTAATTCGCAGAGGTTTCATGTGAATTATTATACGTATAGAATGCATCTACAGTAACAAAAAATAATTTAAACAAGAATCTATTAATAGGTAAAATAGAAATATTGTTTAAGAAAAGAGAGAAACAACACAAATATATATTAATGTTAAAAATTATTTATTTAAAACATTGTAAAATTTATTTTTATTGCAATAACTTTCATTTTTTTACAAGAAAGATTGCATAATCTTTATTTTATTACCGAGAGTTGAAGTGAGTATACCCACATCTCGGCGAATCCAGCTGATACCAACAGAAATGTTGTTAGGCGTATAGGCTGCGAAAAAAATGATAGCACAAGCATACCAATTGACTGCGAATGAAATTTTATGTACTCCATCAACTTCAAATTTACCAATGACTTCTGCACCATCGCCTCAGCCTGTGATTATTGGTACAAAAATTGTTATGAATTTAGCGGATAGCAACTATCATCAATTTGATACTTTCCATTATCAAAGTCAGTGGGCTCACTCCGATGAACTGCTGATTGATTCAATTATACAAAATCTCAAATTTTAATGTTGAGGAAAATTTAGTTATATGATATGAGTCCTTTAATATACCAAATTGCAATTGTTTAATTCAATACAAACGATTAAATGTTTGAGCTGGAGGTATTGCTATCTATCACAATGCGAATGATATAACTAACATTGTGACCACTACCATTGACATGACTGTGAGGGTTCTGTAACATGTAACTAACGACGTTTCAACCGCGACATTTCAACTGACGACTTTTCAACCGGATGATAATTAATGTGATTATATTGTATTTTACCATTAGGATTTTCAGTATCAGTATGTACTATTGCAGGACAAAGTAGCGTTGAGTGATATGAAACACACCTCCATGTAATATTGTCTTTGTTTATAGTTTTCTTGTTATATAAATAACCTTTATTTCCATGCAAAACATTTAATTCCATGGCATTACTTTCATGTACAACAATTGGAGAGGCATATATAAGTATAGGGGAGGGAGGATAAGTTACTAAGGATTTTAAGTGAAAATTTTAATGTTATTTTCAACTCAGAAAATTCTGATGTACTCATCAACTTTTTACGTGAAGACTTAAATCTTTCAATAAATAATGACTAAGCAGTTTCTACAACATAATGGTGGTCCTACAACTAATGCTGTATTTATACGACATTTAGGTAATGTTTCTACTAGACAATTTGTATCATATTTTAGCTACATTAAGCCTCTTGCAACTCACATGCCTATTGTATCACAACCGAATTTCAAAATTCAGCATCCATGCTTTCAATTTTATAAACTAGTTAAATATTTTCCCTCTTTCGTTATCTAATAAGTGTCCTGGATATTTTCTAATGCAACATTTTTCTTACAAACTAATTTAATTTTTATTAAAGTTACGTATGCGTGTAATATTAACAACCAGAAATATTTTTCCATATATCGCTATTTCGTGATATTAATAGTTCGTATAACGCTTTCAAAAGAATTTTAATTAAAATGTTAAATAAAAAAATGTTACTTTTATTGAAGTCCTAATATATATCTATTGATAGTAACCATTTAAGTGACTATCCAGCATTAGGAGTGTTCAAAAAGTATTTCCAAAAAACTATTATTATTTGAAGTATATTGCTATTTACGTGTTCGACGGATTTATTATTTTGGAAAACATTTCTATCAAGCTAGTATTAAATGTTTTTGAATTAAATAGCCTCTTGCAACTCACATGCCTATTGTATCACAACCGAATTTCAAAGATTCAGCATCCATGCTTTCAATTTATACAATCATGTATTGACAACGCAGCATAATCCATAGTAAACACATTAATTTCAAAAACTATTAGGCATAATTAACAATTTAAATTGGACTTATTCGATGGGCTATCTAAACAGCGATTTCAATGAATAGCTTTATTTGTCATACGAATTTGTAGCTGATAGTTCGTCGCGTGTTGCTACTTTAGCAAATATGGAAGTAGAAGGCTTAGATGAAAATGCAGTGGTTATCTCTGGAATATCGAAAAATTTCCAAAGGTGATAATATCAATGATTTAACGGCAAATCTATTAAATGGAGAAGAATGCGTATCTGAGGATAATACAAGTTGGAAATTAGGTAAGAATTGTTCAATTTATTTTTATATAAAAATTAAGTGGAATAATGTGCGTTATTTTTATTTCATTAAATTATTATTTTTTAGGTCATTCGTCTAAAATATCATCGATTTTAGGACGCATTTCTAATTTAACGAAATTCGATAACTTTTTTTTTGGAATTAGTGCAATTCAGGCAAAATTTCTATCGCCAGAAATAAGAATGGCAATGGAAGTTACGTTTGAAGCGATCATTGATGCCGGAATAAATCCTGTAGAGTTACGGAACAAGAAAACCAATGTTTACGGGATATTGAGTTTATATGAGTCAGATAGTTATCTAATGAAAGATAAAACTCAAGTAAGTAAATAGAATGATCTAATGGATTTCATTTAAACGTAAAATCATTCTATGTGCAATTGTTTTTATTTCATTATAGGAATGGATAAACTCCGCCTGCATGATCGATGAGAGCATCGAAATCAGCGATCATGTTGCCGGTCCTAAGCCCGGGAAAAGGAGGAAGGTTGTTGGATCAGGCTAGCTCCCTATCCAACGTAAAAAAAGAAATTAACTCATAGAGAAGAGTTTTTGCCTCGGAACAGGACGGATTCAAAGATGACGACCCAAGCAAGAAAAATGACAAAGAGTTGGAAAAAAGAACACATAATGCGTCTAGCTACCTGGAACATAAAATCACTTAATAATAAAGATAAGAAACCCTGAAAGAACTGAAGGACAATAACATCGATATTTGCGCCTTACAAGAAAGCAAAAAGAAAGGCAAAGGGCAAATACAGTACGACGACTACCTAGTGGTCTATAGTGGAGTCGAAAAACAAATCAGGGCAAAAGAAGGGGTAGCCATCGCAGTGTCTAAGAAGTATCAAAATAACATAAAAGAATGTAGCTACGTATCTTCGCGTATCTTGGTTGTAAAAATGAAAGCGGAAGACCAAAAATTAAATATAGTGTCAATTTATGCACCCGAAGATAATAAACCGAAAGAAGAAAGAGAAGCCTTCTACGACCAACTACAAAATTAAGTCGGATCATTACCAAGTAACCAACAAATGATAATCCTTGGAGATTTTAACGCCCGCATCGGAAATGAAATAATACCTGGAATAAAACAAAGGTTCAACGAAAACGTGTTAAATGACAATGGAGAACTAATGACACAGCTATGCACATTTAACGAGCTAAGGATTAATAATACATTTTACAATCATAAGGAACACTATAAATTTACATACAGCAACACCAGAGGCTTCAGGTCTACAATTGATTACATTGTTACCAACAGATACGTCCAACCAAACCAAATATTAGATATCAGGACGTTAAATTCCGCGAATGTAGGAAGCGATCATAGCCTGCTATTAGCAAAGATAAGAATAAAGTTTAAACCCCAAAGAAATCTTGCACGAGCAACTCAAGAATTGAAAATAAACATCAAGTCACTATGGAACTTACCAACCAAACAACTATACGAGAACAGGTTGAAAGAAAAAATCGAAAAGAACCCAATAAAAGAAGAAGATAACATAAACATAGCCTGAAAGAAACTAAGAACCAACATTTTAGAAGCTGCATATGAAGCCCTGGGAACACGAACTGTAAAAAACCGGGCTAGAATGATCAAAACTCCTTGGTTCCGCCCAGAGATTAAGGAAATATGCAAAAAAAAGAAAATGGCATACCTTAACTATAGGACATTAAGAACACCTGAGTCATACGAAACGTATAGACGAATCCGGAATCAAACAGCGACATTAGTAAGGCAAACAAAGCAAAATTATTGGGAGATTTTTTCGAAAAGAATGGAGAGTGACTTCTATGGACTCCAAAAACAAATCTGGCGATTTATTAGAAATCAAAGAAAGGAGGTCAATGAAATGATAGAAACAAACCAGATCACAAAAGAAAATTGGATTAACTATCTAACAGAGCTCTATAAATCAGAAGAACTTCAAACGGAACTAAATACGCCAGAAATAATAACCAGAAGCGACATACAAATTGAGTCAAGTGATGTAGAAACAGCTATTCGAAGACTAAAGAATAGGAAGAGCTCAGGGCAAGATGGCATCCAAAACGAGTAAATAAAATATGGTGGCCAACGTCTCACACAACAACTAACGTTCCTAATCCCAAAAATACTATGCCAACAACAAAATACCTGACGAATGGCGCACTAGCACAACTATAGTTATGTTTAAAAAAGGAGACAAAAAGCTGCCTACAAACTACAGGGGAATAAACCTTTTAAACACTTCATTAAAACTAACAACAAAGATTATAACGAATAAAATTAACAACTTAAAGAATCTAGAAGACGAACAGCAGGGATTCAGATCAGGCAGATCGTGAACAGACGCGGTTTTCATCATAAGACAAATAACAGAAAAATCAATTGAATACAACAGACCAGCATATATGTGTTTCATTGATTTGGAAAAGGCATTCGACCGAGTGCAGTTAAAGGATGTTATACACCTCCTTTATAACCGGCAAATTCCGAACAATCTTATCAAGACCATAGAGGACATCTATAGAAACAATAAGATCCAAGCAAAGATAAATGGCGCCTTGACTGAACCGATTGATGCAGGTCGTGGTATCCGACAAGGGGATTCCCTAAGTCCCCTGCTTTTTAACATCATTAAATGAAATAATAACAAAAGTAAGACTGCTAAAAGGATATAAAATGGGCAGTGAAGAAATAACTATCCTATGCTATGCTGATGACGCTGTATTAATGGCCGAAAATGAGGATGATCTACAACGTCTACTACACCGATTTAACTGCATAGCCAAATCATTCAACATGAAAATATCGGCCCAGAAAACAAAATGCATGACAACATCAAAGACACCGTTAAGATGCAAACTGGAAATTGAAGGGAAGGTTATTCAGCAGGAAATGAGATTTAAGTACCTAGGAATAGAAATCTCAGGATATGGTGATGTTGAAGCAGAGGTAAGAGAACAGACAATGAAGGCATCCAGAATAGCGGGTTGTTTGAATGACACAATATGGCGAAACAAAAACATTGACATAGAGACCAAAGCAAGAATTTACAAGGCAATGGTAAGACCTATTATGTCACATACCGCAGAAACTCGACCAGACACGGCGAAAACGAAACAGTTACTAGAGACAACCGAAATGAGAGTTCTTCGCAGAATAGCTGGAAAAACACTACCGGATCGAGAAAGAAGTAAAGATATAAGAAGAACATGCAAAGTGGAAAACATTAACGAGTGGATACTAAAAAGAAAAAAAGAATGGAACGAACATATCAACAGAATGGACAACGGAAGAATTGTCAGAATTGCACGGGATAAGTCACCGGTATGCCGCAGAAGCACGGGGCGCCCACGAAAACGATGGTGCGACAATTTAACAGTGCAATAGGCAGAAAAACGTCGTTACGGAACAGGCAACTTGCCTAAACTAAAGAAAGAAGAAGAAGAAGAAGAGAATGGATATAGTCTACTGGGTTTTTGCCGTGGTTTGCTATCAAATCGGATCTCGTTTTGTATGGGTTTAACCGGGTCAAACTGCACTGTCGATTCATCTTGCACATCAAGTTCATTAGCAATTCAAAAAACGTACGAAGCTATAAAAGCTGGAGATTGCGAATACGCGATTGTTAGTGGTTGTATATTAAGCTTACTTCTCCAAACATCTCACCAACTGTACGAATTAGGTAAAATAAGAGTATATTAGATATCATTTATTCCAGTTCTTGCATGTAAAGACAAAAAGATTATTTTTCTTATATTTTTTTTTTTCTATGATAATTACAAATCTTAGAACAGCAAGTTAAATTTTTCGTAATTTATGAATAATTTTTTGTTCTATGCATTCCTTTATTTAGGTTTCTTGTCAACAGACGGCGTAAATAGATCTTTTGATAAGAAAGCGTCTGGATTCTCGAGAAGCGACTCGATAGGAACCATTTTCCTTCAAAGAGCCGAAAATTCAAAGCGGGTTTATGCCGAGGTCGTTAATCTTTCTGTTAAGTACACTGAAGCAATTTCAAGAAACACGTGTCTATTTCCCACAGCCGAATCTCAGGCTCAAATAATGAAACAGACATTGAAACACTGCGGCCTAAAACCAAGCGACGTAACATACATCGAGGCCGATGGTACAGGAATAAAATCAATGGATTTCGAAGAATTAAAGGCAATAGATCTTGTTTATGGTCAAGGTCGAAGTCTTTCTAATCCTCTTTTAATAGGATCTGTTAAATCGAACATTGGTAACACATATAATAATAATGCAATAAATTCGATAATCAAGGTAAATTTTTTGAAAACACAAAATTAAATATAAAACAAAACAAATTTGGTTTAATTTTCTACATTTGTTTATTTTTTATTTCTAGGTACTAATTGCTATGGAGACCGGAGTTATATCTCCGAATCTTCATTATTCCGAGCCTCCAGAAGAAGCCCAATGCCTTTGGGATGGACGCGTAAAAGTAATTACCGAACCAACACCTTGGACGGATTGTTGCGCTGCTGTTAACACAGCTGCTTTAAACGGTTCCTTCTCTCACATTATCCTAAAACGTCATTCAAAAAAGAAGCAAAGGAGAAAACTTTCACCATATAATATGCCACGACTTTTTGTAGCTTCTTGTCGAACTCACGAAATGATATCGTCGATCTTTAATATTGTAAGATATTTATTTTACGACCGAAGTGATTAGGCAAAATGATCGTGATTTATATTCTATTTGTGTTTAGTTAAATTCGAGCAGAGGAGATGATGAACTGGCTCAATTAATTACTGATATTACTGAGAAACCATTTCCTTATTCTCTGTATTCTGGGTATACAGTAATTCCAGATTTTGAAGCAGCTGATTCAGAGCAATCGATAGAGATTGTTCAAGCTAATTTTTCAGCTTAATCTCGAGAGATTTGGTTCGTTTTTTCGGAGATGGGATCACAATGGACTGGAATGGGTACTACAAAATTTATACTTAAATAATTAAAAAAATGTTACATCTCTCTCTCTCTCTCTCTTACTCTCTCTCTCCTCTCTCTTCTCTCTTTTCTCTCATCTTCTTCTATCTTCCCCTCTCTCTCTTTCTCTCTATCTATCTCTATGTCTGGCTCTCTCTTTCTCTTCACGAGCACGATCATCCTTGAATCTCGAAGGAACACTTCCCCCTTTTTTTGTGTTTTTATTTTTTTCAATTCTATCCACCGGAACGAGGATGAACGATATATATATATATATATATTTTTTTTCAACTTTTTCTTTTCTTTCTCCCTTGTGTATATTTCCTTTCTCTCTCTTTCTCTCTCTTTCTCTCTTTCTCCCACACACTCTACTTTTACCTTTCCGTCTGGACGTTGTGGAAAAGGTCGAAATTAGTTTTTCAGTCTCGGACGAAGACATTCGTTCTGATATCTACTGCTCTCTCTCTCTCTCTCTCTCGTGGTATGCCGTAGGTGAATCTGTGTACTCTTTTTTCTTGTATTTTTTTTTCTTTTTTTAATTTTTTTTCTCTATATGTGTGCGTACGCGTTGTATGACGAGAGGAGGAGGAGGAGGAGGAGGAGGAGAAACGTTGCGAGCCGCATAATATTCGTAGATGCATGTCTGATTCTCTTTCTCTTTCTGAACCGAGGTAGGTAGGAACACACACATATATATATATAAACGTATATAACAATTTTTGTACAAATAATCACAGGCTGAGGCGATGGTGCAGAAGTCATTAGTAAATTCGAAGTTGATGGAGTACATAAAATTTCATTCGCAGTCAATTGGTATTCTTGTGCTATCATTTTTTTTCGCAGCCTAAACGCCTAACAACATTCTCTGTTGGTATCAGCTGGATTCGCCGAGATGTGGGTATACTCACTTCAACTCTCGGTAATAAAATAAAGATTATGCAATCTCTTCTTGTAAAAAGAATGAAAGTTATTGCAGTAAAAATAAATTTTACAATGTTTTAAATAAATAATTTTTAACATTAATATAATATTTGTGTTTTTCTCTCTTTTCTTAAACAATATTTCTATTCTTACCTATTAATAGATTCTTGTTTAAATTATTTTTTGTTACTGTAGATGCATTCTATACGTATAATAATTCACATGAAACCTATGCGAATTAAAGAATCTTCCAATATAATATATTTCCTATTTATATTTTAAATTTGTAATAACTAGGAAGCATTCCTTCATCAATTTTTTTAATAGAAAATAAATGCACATGGTTTCTTTACAGTGTGGTAAAAAGAAGACGGTGTCTTCCAAAATCTTTCATGATTGCAGTGTTGACAGCTTTTTCTTATCGTTGTGGAAAGTTATATACTCTCTTTTCCAGTAAAATAATTGAAAACCTATGAAGAAAGAATAAGTTTATTATTACTATAAATAAATATTTTTCAAGAAAATGAAAATATTGGTTTTTTTCAGAAGAAAAATTTTTATTTTTACCTTTTAACAGACACATGTCTTGCTTGTTCCTTGTAACTGCAGCTGCATTATATTGGCATAAAAATTTAAATGGAATCTCTATGACGAAGACATTAGTTGATGCAAGACTACAATATTTTCTTGCAAGTTAATAAGCAATAATATCTCTTTCAATACCTGGTATGACGCTTGGAGAAACATTACGCACAAGTATATATTTTCTTAATATATTGTATTTGCTATTAGTTTCTCAAATTTATAATATCTAAGATGCATTCTTTCTTCACTTCCTTTGATAGAATATTAATAGATTTGATTTTCTCCTATTATACGTAAAAAGAAGGCGGTATCTTCCAAAATCTTTCATGATTGCAGTGTTGTCAGCTTTTTCTTATCGTATTGGAAAGTTATATACTCTCTTTTCCAGTAAAATAATTGAAAACCTATGAAGAAAGAATAAGTTTATTATTACTATAAATAAATATGTTTTCAAGAAAATAAAAATATTGGTTTTTCAGAAGAAAAATTTTTATATTTACCTTTTAACAGACACATGTCTTGCTTGTTCCTTGTAACTGCAGCTGCATTATATTGGCATAAAAATTTAAATGGAATCTCTATGACGAAGACATTAGTTGATGCAAGTCTACAATATTTTCTTGCAAGTTTATAAGCAATAATATCTCTTTCAATACCTGGTATGACGCTTGGAGAAACATTACGCACAAGTATATATTTTCTTAATATATTGTATTTGCTATTAGTTTCTCAAATTTATAATAACTAAGATGCATTCTTTCTTCACTTCCTTTGATAGAATATTAATAGATTTGATTTTCTCCTATTATACGTAAAAAGAAGGCGGTATCTTCCAAAATCTATCATGATTGCAGTGTTGTCAGCTTTTTCTTATCATTGTGGAAAGTTATATACTCTCTTTTCCAGTAAATTAATTGAAAACCTATGAGGAAAGAATAAGTTTATTATTGCTATAAATAAATATTTTTCAAGAAAATTATAATATTTGTTTTTTTCAGAAGCAAGATTATTATTTTAAACAATTAACAGATTCATGTCTTGCTTACTCCTTGTAACCTTGGTTGAATTTTATTTGCATGATAATTCACATGAAATCTCTACGAAGGAGACATTAGTTAAAAGAAATTTTTATATCGTTAACCTTCATTGGAAAATGAAATTTTTATGCATAGATTTTAGTCTTTTTCTTGAATGTGTTACGGTCTTTGATTTAAATAAAAAAATGTAAAGCCGCATACTTAGCTAAACCTAATTAAGAAAGTAGTTTAAGTATGAAATATAAAAAATATAAAAAGAGAAGCATAGTCTCATAAATTAAATTAAAAAATAATATAATACATATTTTTTACTCGGTAAAGTATTTTAACTGAACTTTAAGATATTTTTCTTACCATTGTTTGTTATAATATCAGGATGAAGGAAACAATTTGTATTTCATCGGTATACTTAGATTAAAATCAGAAAAATTTCATCGTAAAGTTAAGGCATAAAAAATGTCGTACAGCATGTTATCCAGTTTATTCATTTTCAACCTAAATTGATGATCACTAAAGAGAAAAAATGAAACGAAATAAAACCAATAAATAATAATACATACCTCAAGTAACTTCAAAAAAGATTTTTATTTCTAATATTCACAATTAATCAATGATTTTGATGATATTTTTGAAGATATTTACTGTTTTTTAATATCAATCCCACCATTTGTAATAATTCAAATAACTAGTGTGTAAGAATAAGACGAGTGTCTTTGTTAATGGCCCAGCAGTGCGTGCTTAGCAACAATTTGAATAGTGGAAAAACTCGATAACAACATTTCGATATTTTCAATATTTTCAATATTCTCAAAACGATTGAGGCGCGTATTTTGAATATACGCTAAGAATTTATAGTTGTTACAAATGATACATAAAACGTTATCACGTTGAGTGCAACATGAATTGTGAAGGAAGTCCTCGTCAGGCTACGCTCGTTATTTAGTATTGAAAAAGAAGTATAACTTCAAAACGAAAATAATAACATTTACATCGCACGATACGTTTCCAATCTTCTTCTCGATATTTTTATAATTAATTACAGATCAACTATCACAATAATTACATATTATTATTATTATTATTATTAATAATAATATCATTTTTAATTTTCCTTGTTACTTTCTAATTATTAGGTGTACAAATAAGTTTCCGCCGTTTTTTATTAAAAATTAAGTATTTATTCTAGAAGAATGGTATTTTAAGGTTATTAAAAATACTGCCTATCACTTTCAATGACTTTTTCTTATCTCTCAGGCAACATTCGGATCCCACGTCGGAAGAACTCCTTGTCTTTTGAGGCTATCCACGAATCAACCCAATTTTTGGTATCTTCATCTGATTTGAACCGCTGCTCCGACAGAGCATGTGCCATGGACCGAAATAGGTGATAATCGGACGGAGCAATGTCTGGTGAATACGGCTTGTGGGGTAACACTTCCCAATCAAGTGTTTCCAAATACTTTTTCACGGGAGCCGCTACATGTGGACGAGCATTGTCATGAAGGAGAATAATTTTTTCGTGTTTAGAATAGTATTAAGGGCGTTTTTCCTTCAGAGCTCGGCTCAATCTCATTAATTGTGTTCGATAGATGGCTCCAGTGGTTGTTTCGCTCGGATTAAGCAACTCATAATACACTACACCCAGCTGATCCCACCAAATAAACAGCATGAGTTTTTTTCCGTGAATATTCGGTTTTGTTGTTGATGTTGACGCATGGCTTGGTAATCCCCATGATTTTCTTCTTTTTGGATTATCATAATGTATCCATTTCTCGTCACCAGTGATGAAACGATGTAAAAAACCCTTTTTTCATGTCTAGCAAGCAGTATTTCTCTTAAGCATAATCGGCGTTCAATATCTCTCGGCTTTAATTCGTACGGAACCCAATTTCCTTGTTTAATAATCATTCCTAATGATTTTAAACGATGTGAGACTGCTTGCTGAGTGACTTTTAATGTAACAGCAAGTTCTTTTTGTGTTTGAGATGAATCTTCCTCCAATATTTTCTCCAATTCTGCATCCTCGTAAATTTTTGGCCTTCCATTGCGATCTTTGCCTTCTACGTCGAAATCACCGTTTTTAAACTTTTGAAACCACTCACGACACGTTCTCTCACTCAAAGCAGTCTCACCATATGCTTCTACGAGCAATCGATGCGCCTCAGCAGCTGATTTCTTTTTATTAAAGAAGTAAACTAATATTTCCCGAAAATGACGCTTATTTTGCTCAAATTTGGACATTTTCAACTAAAAAAATTATATTTTACCAATATGAAATCAATTATATTAATAGGTTATGTTGTTCTTAAACGTCCAAACTAATTTTTAAGCAGGATATCATCTACGAAAGTAAACGGAAACTCCGCGCCGCGCTATCTACATTAAAACGGCGGAAACTTATTTGTACACCTAATATATATAGATATATATATAATTATATTTATATATATAGATATAGATTTACATCGTAAGGTATAGAAGTTAAAAAGTTCAGCGTACCGTCAGAAAAATAAAAGAGTATAGGGGGAGGAAATCGAAGGAATGGTACGCTATTTTTCTTCTTGCCTCTTTCGCTTCAAAATTCTAGCCCCTCTCTTTCTTTCTCTCCATACTCCTTTTCTTCTTCTTCTTCTTCTTCTTCGTCATCTTTTTCACAAACACAACCACAACAACCACCAACCCTTTTCTCATCCTTTCATTCGTTTTCACTCTCTTTCTCTCTTTATCTTAGTTTCTTTTTCCCCACTTGACGACTCGTCCCAACAGGCACTTACTGAAAACTCGAATTGACTTTGCAATGGCTTCCTGCCGTTCGTAAATAGCTTAGAACGAGTTTCAGTCGGGTCTGATGAACGCGCGCGAGTGCTAACTCCCTCTCTCTCCCTTCATCTCTCTCTCTCTCTGTCTTTCTCTTTCTGGTTCGTTCGACGCACCTGGAATAATCCTCGTCAAATCTCGCACGTAACGAGCGTCACGACGTGTCTCTTTCTTGGTGGAATCGTCCTGAGAGTACGAGAGCGAGTAAGAGAGAGAAACAGAGAGAGAGAGAAAGAGAAAGAGAGAAAACAAAGGATAAGGGAATATGTCGATCCTTGAGTAAACTCATCTTTCTCTTTCTCTCTTTATCCCTGAGCACACGTAACGTAGTGTGCGGTCAAAGTGGGACAACGTATAGCGTATAACACGTGTGACACGTTGAACGAAAGTGATAATAACGTGTAAAGAGAGTCGGTTAAAGTGCGATACGAAAAAGGTTCTTCTATACTCGTCCTTTTACAAACCACTTATATATCGTGTTCGTAAAAAAATCGTTTGATCGTTTACTTTCAACGTATCCTCCCTCTCTCTCTCTCTCTCTTTCTTACAATTAGTTTAATTGATAATATTCGATGACGATATTTAAACTCGCGTTATTTGATTGTTATATTAATTTTCGTTTATTTGTAACCTTTCGGAAAGATTTAATTGATCTCATTATTGGAGTAGTAACAGCATCGTTTTTTTTTCTTTTTATATGTGTTCGATATGATAAATTAACGCACGTGTACGTTCGAATTTTGTAACATGAACGTAGAATCAAACGGTTTTCTCGTTCGTTGTAATCGCATCGTCGAAAAGAAGCAGCGGCAGCAGCAGCAGCGGCAATAACAGCAGCAACAGCAACAGCAGTAACACCGAATCCTGGATACGGAATCGAAACAACCCCCGCCTCACCGGTAGCGACGCTTTATTGCGATTTTTATATTTCATTCCGGGGGTCTGGCCCGATCAAAAGCACTCTGAAGTATGCATGAGGACTCTGCTACCTTCGTATCTGCCCCGGCGTCGAGCTGCATCACCGGCAAGCTCGCGCTCGTCCGAAAGAGAAAGAGAGATGAAAATCTGAAAAGGAGGAAAGAGGTAGAAGACGAGAGAGAGAGAGAGAGAGAGAGAGCAAGAAAGAGAAAGAGTGAGCAAGCGAGCAAGCGAGCGAGGAAGGTGGGTGAAACAGAGGGGGACAGGAAACAGCAATTTTTCACCCTCGAATAAAATTATTATCGACGAATGAATAAGTGGGTTGCACCCGGTGAGAGAGCGAGAGGGAGAGACAGAGAGAGAGAGAGAACGGTGACCGTCGAGGAAGCCGATGGACAAGGGTACAGAGGGCCAAAGGGTGTATTCGAGGTGAAGCAGCGATGGATGCTCGCTGGAAAAACGAGAGACGAGGAGAAAAAGTAGGAAGTGGCTAGGATGAGAGGGATAGAGAAGGAGAGAAAGAGAGATTGAAAGAGCGCGCGACGGGCTATTTTTAATATTTAAAATTTAATTTACAAAATGCCACTGGCCGCCCTCTCCCGCTCTCTCTCTCTCTCTCTCTTTTCCTCTCTCTTTCTCTTTCTCTCTTGAACGTGTACGCGAAGAGCAAGAGAAAAACACAGGACGGTAGTAGCTCAACGACGAAACACACGCGTAGTGCACACACCTGGCTTTCGCAAGCAGCAAGCAATGGTTGCTTTAGATCCGAGTTTTGGTTGTTACCTCGAGCACACTCCTGCGTGGCCATGTCGACCCTCTTTCTCATCCTCCGTACCGTCAACGTGGATTATTATCGATAGGTACGCGTTCTTTTTTTTAACTGCAGACATTGATCACTCGCCCCTTCCTATCGCAAGAGAGAGAAATAGAAAGAGAGAGAGAGAGAAAGAGAGGACGATCCGCGTATCGCGTCAGTCAGCACGGAAAGTGACATTCCACCACCACCACTACCTCCACCACCACTTCCATCCCACTCCTATACCACCCTCCTCCCAATCTATACTCCTCGTCGACGCGAACCTTTTTTCCTTTCGAATAATTTATGGCTTTACGATGCGCGCGTTCACTTGCTTGGTTTATCGCGCGTTGTTGATGTTGCTTGTTCGTACATCTTTTCTCTCTCTCTCTCTATCTATCTCTACATCTCTTATCTCTTTCCCCTTTCCCTTTTCTCCGTCATACTCCCACAGTCTCCAAACCAATTTCTCTTCCGTTTCTTTCCTTCTTTCCTTCCTTCGAAGACAGAAATTTATCCTTGGCGCTTCCTCGAGACTAGGAGAGGACTCCTCCTCTCCTCCGTCGTATCGTCGTGTCGTTTCTGCCATCTCGCGTTATGACAATTTTACCTTTATCGACCTTTCCGGGCGGACGACGACGACGACGACGACGTTGCGTCTGTTCGTCTCACTATAATCAACGTCTTCTTCTTCTTCTTCTTCTTCTTCCGTTTTCCTTCTTTTTCGGCCGTCACGCCCTGTGCCTGCCTGCCTAGCTTGGTCTTCGCTTTTCCACCGTACCAGCCTGCTTGCCTGCCGTACTCTCTTCTTATTCTGTCCCATTCTGTTTACAGTACTCTTCTCCAAGAGAAAGTGTGAGAGAGAGCGAGAGAGAGAGAGAGAGAGAGAGAGAGAGAGACAGTACAATCAAGCACTAAATACTCGACGGCATATCGCGCCTATGAAGGCAGACCCGGCCACGTATACACATATAGACACATAAAGAGGGGGAGGAGAATGACGAACGATTTTCATAATTGTTCGCTCTATACTCTACCCCTATACGTATATACAATCATCATAATATCTTGATAATGATAATAATAATATATTAATAATAATAATAATATTAAATGATAATATCGAATATGTTCGTTGGTTAGTTTAAGCGTAATAACACTTTGACAGTCCTACGTTCAACTCAAATAACTATCTCCTAACTTAGAATCTTACCGATTGCCTTTAGCGTTGTGTGCTATTCTATAAATCTCTCTTTATCTCTCTATTTCTTTATCGTTAAAAAGAGAATAAGGTAAAAATAGTTTATGGGTAATTTAAATGGACGATAATTCGATCGAAGAGAGATATCTCGTAACTTTTCCAAAATAAAATCGTATAAAATAGATATTTCAAAGTTAGCATCTGTTACGTGACTATAGGCCGATTTTGTAATCGTCGGTACATGAAAATAATTGTCAAAACGGTAAGAATAACTTGGGGGAAAGAGAAGTTAATTATCGAATTTTCAAAAGACGAGGTTTATCTCGCTAACGCTTTCGAATAAGCGAGCACGGAAGTGTGCAAATGAGCGAATGAGCGGAAAGAGAATGAATGAATGAGTGAGTGAGTGAAAGAGAAAGAAAGAAAGAAAGAGACAGACTGATAGACAGACGGGTAAAAGGGATGGGTCCGTGCGAAATTCGATTGCGAAATCGATTCTCGATCGCGTAGCCCGTGCGAATCAACGGCGGTGGCAACACGCAGGTAATTTGAACGTGACGACGGCTACCACCACCACAGCTGTATGGTATGCTGCGGGGAGGAAAAGGTATACGGTGGAAGTATGCGGCGTTCGACGATCACGATGGATAGAAGAGAGAGAAAGAGAAAGAGAGAGAGAGAAAAAGGGTTGGCTCGCCTCAAACGAGCGACGTATCTCTAATCCAACACCATGGAACTGACCAGTGCTATTTAGCCTGCATTGTATCGGATAGAGGGAGTACCGTGTAGCACCACTATAGTAACACCATGCCTTCTGTCGAACTCTATCTGTGTCTCTCTCTCTTTTACTTTCTTGTTACATATCTCGGTCTCCCTCGATCGTTTCTCCTTCACTAGCGGCATACACGAAACAGCAGCAGCAGCAGCAGCAACACTCCTCGCGCTCACGCTCGTTCTCTATCCGCGTCCGTGTTCTTCTCTATCCCTCTTGCCGATTCTCCTCGTACTCTCTCTCTCTCTCTCTCTCTTTCTCTTTCTCTTTCTCGTTCGTTCGCAGGTCGTTCTCACCGTCGTTCTCTTCGTCCACCCTCCTGCCCTTTCCCCGTGGAATTAATTGCGGTCGCCATGACTACTGTAATGGAGATCCTGGTCCAGGAGGGTGCCTTTTCCACGGGAGGTTGACCAAAGCGTATCGCGTAGTAGTGCCTACACGTCAGGACAAAATCAAAGACCAAGGGTCAAAGTTCGCTCCCTCTCCCTCCCTCTCTCTCTCTCTTTCTTTCTCTATCTATCTATCTATTTCAATATCGTTCTCATCAATTGTTCTCATTTTCCTACACCCCCCTCTCTCTCTTTCGCTCATTCCTTTTCTCTCTTTTATTCGACCATTTGTTCCTTTATTTTTTCCGATTTTCTAATATCGAAATTCTTCGATATTTAATCTACTTGTTAATTGGAAGATTCTAAAAGGAGATAGAGGAAGAAAATAAGTACGATTCGTTTAATATCCACCCGTCTATCCGTTCGGCCAATAATTCGTAAGTAAGTGGAAAGAGGGATGCGCGGCTTTTGCACGGTATACCGTGTTGAGGTAACACGTAGACGCTAAAAGAAAAGGGTACCTCTTGGATCATGCGATCGAAACTCCTAGTAATAGTGTTAGTAGTAGAATAGAAGGGGTAACAGAGAGGAAGTAGTATCAACCCTTTTCTCTGAAATCAAATTCAGAACGAATCCCTGTTCCCGAGCTTTCTCTTTTCCTCTCTTTCTTCGTCCCTTTCGTATAGCAACGACGAACGATCATAACTAACCCCTCATCCAGCCCTCCTCCTCTCTCATAACCCTTTCTTCGTTTCGTTGTCTCTACGCGCGTACGTTCGTTCAGCCGATCTAAATGTAATTACATAATGGTTTTATGTATACTCCCTTTACTTTTCTATCTCTCTCCTTTTTACCAAATCGTTCACGGATTTCTCTCTCTCCCTCTCTCTCTCTCTTTCACGCTCATTCTTCTACTCTCACTTTTCACAATATCACTACCGACCAAAGATATTTTTTCTTTTCTTTTTTTTTTCTATTTTCGAGAATAGACGGTTGTCTTTGAAAAAAATCTCTGAAAGCTCCGCGTTTTGCTCTGCCGGTCACGTTTTTATAACGATTTCGGAGAGGAAGAAAAAAAGAGGAATGAAAGAATGAGCGAGCGAGTGAATGAGCGAGTGAAAGAAAAAGAGTACGAGAGCGACATATACCGGCAGACACAGAGTACGTACATAATTCAAAAAGAGAGGCGAGGAGGTTGAAAGAGAACGAGCTAGAGAAGAAGAGAGAGAGAAAGAAAGAAGGGAAGAAAGAAAGAAAGAAAGAGAGAGAGAGAGAAGGAGATATCTACCTCTCGGGTGGTGAAAGGGTTAAAACATAGGGACCGATGAAAAATTCAAGGGGATTTCAGTGGCTGAAAAGCATTGTTTAGCCTCTCGGTAGCACGGCCGGCGCAGTCGGTTCATCTATTATTTCCGCGACACCGGGTAGACGCAACGCACGAAACGCGTGTCCGGTTTCTCTCTCTCTCTCTCTCTCTCTCTCGCCTTGATCGTGTAGTGTCCGTTCCTTCACATAGATATAGATACCTATACACTATACACATTCGTTTTTGTTACATATGATAATCTCTCTCTCTCTCTTTCTGTCCCTTTCTTTTTCTTTTTCTCTTTCTATCCATCCATCCATCTAGCGTACACTAGCTCGCATCTACCTTCTCTTTCCACTTCTGTTGTCGATGCTCGATGAGAAAAAAACGTTCGAATCTCGGTGGGAGGAGGGTGCATCATAAACGATCCATCGAAGCGAATCCAAAATGTCTGTCGACGAAAGATACCGCTTTATACGTTTTGAGTTACGTATTGCGCGATGACTATGACGACAAATGAAGAAAGGTACTCGACCCTTTCTTAACTTTTTATAATATTTTGTTGCTATTTATTTTTTCCTCTGCTTTTCTCCTGTTTTATTTCTTTCTTTCTTTCTTTCTTTTTTTTCGGAACACGCATTATCGGTATTCCAAGGAAATAGAAGTTCCATGAAAGAATTTAACCTTACGTGCTACGGCGTCGTTTTCATTTAACGCCGTCCCCATTAAAGTCTAATATTTTAATCTACGTTTAAGTCATTTTTCGAGCGTGAGTGGTTACGGTTCTACCGCGGCGTGTAACTTTGCCACGTGAATATTCATCGCGATTTCAGTAACCACCAGGTACCACCACCACCACCACCACCACTACCACCACAATCATCCCCGTCACCATCGCCAACACTTGGGACCGCTTGGGGTTCTCTTCACAGGGAAAATAAGCTTTCGTACGTTTCCCACGAAGGAAATTATCGTTGTTTAAGTACTTAGCGAATCGTTTCTCTTGGCGCACCCCCTTTTTTTTCTACCTCTTCTCATCTTTATCCTCGATTAAAAAAGACGTTTAGTTTTAAAAAACCTTTTATCCTACGAGAAGCCAAGAAAATTACTTGAAACGTTAAGAAAATATATATATACATATACATACATACGTACAAATATATAAAATAAACTAGAAAAGAGAAGAAATTTAAGAAAAGGTTATTTATTCTTCTATCGTGGCTTATAAAATTATAGGCCAGTCAACGCGGGCCAAACACGAACCTTTCTAGCTGACAGCTTCAAAATTTGACCTAAGAGTAAGTTGACGACGCTGAATCGAATGGTGCTAATTATAATAAAATCAGCAACCGGCATCTTTGGGAAAAAAGGTAAAAAAGGGTAAAATATAGCCTTATCTTAGAATCTAGGCATTTAATCAAAAAAAGTTTCAAACAAAAGTTGTAGAAAATTAAAATATACATAAAAAATGATCTATGAGTTGTCTTCGTGTTTTCAAAAATAAGCGAATAAAATTTGATTAAAAATGGGAAAATAATTGTAAGAGTGGGGGGAAAGCAAGTCTTACCCCTCTGTTGTTTTTACACGCGAGCACACTACTATGCTAGTGTGCGTGCGAGCGTCCGTGTGAACTAATCCATAAACGAAGGATCTTCGGCAATCTTCGGGACTCTCGGTCTTGAATGAAAGTGCGAGTGAGAGAACAAACCAATACTTCTCTCTTTTTATTTATCATGCGATAACGAGTATTTTTGTTTTGGCCATCGATTGTTGAGCGTTCTGTATACGAGTGCGAGTGAGAAAGAAAACCGATGTTTCTCTCTTTCTATTTTTTCATTCGGTAGACAGAATTTTACGTCTTGGCCATCGAGCGTCGAGCGTTTTATATATCTATAGATATCGGCGTATAAGCGCGGCATTTTTAAATCGAATCTTGATGCTTATTGCACGCCGTTTCTTTATTTATTGTAAAAAATAATGAACCTTGAGTAAAAAAAAAAAATAATTCATTTTAACAGAAACTATTATTATTTAGTTGAGAGTAAAAATAATGAATTAATTTTGTGTCTCGCCATAAAATTAATTAGAATAATTAATTGATATAAATTCTTTGCCTCCCAAAATTTTATTTGTATATCAAATTGAATACGTATTCTCTTTAAGACGAAATTTAAAATTTAAATATTTTTCCTATTAAATTATGTACTTTATAAAATTTTAAATTACTGACTTTTTGTCTCGTAAAAATTTATTAGTGTATCAAATTAAATACATATTTGAAAAAGAAGAATTTTATATCCACACATAAAATTAATTCAAGATATATACGAAAGGATATTCTAAAAACGTGGAATTTATTTTTTGTCTATACATAATTTTAATTCATTTTTATTATGTTATAAGAAAACAGTAATGCATTCTGATTCATCTTCGAAGTCTTAAGAATTGTACGAAAAAAATTGAGCAATTATCAATTGGTGCGTTAGCGTCAGTAGTAACGTCTTCGTTTCTCGCGCTGGGTATTAACGTTCGATTCTTTGTAGGGGAATTATTTCTTTTATAAGTTTTTCTATCCTTAACAAGGAGACGGTCAGTGAGTCCCACCACAGATTTTTTTCAAATTTTGCACTAATGAAATAAAATTTATTAAGAAATCAACATTATTACGCGAGTAATAAAGTCACTAATTATAAATTAAATAATATCCAATAAATAACAAAAATAATTTTTATGTGCCGAAACGAGACATTTTTTAGGATGATATTTACAGGATGAATTTGTAATTTAAGTAATAAATCTTCCTTTATTTGTGCAAGATGTAATAAAATTTATTGCTTTTAATTTTTTTGTAATAATTTTAATTTTTTTCTATATATAATTAGAAATTAGGAAATGTAAAAACAATTTATATAACCTAAGGATAGAAAAACTTATAAAAGAAATAATTCCCCTACAAAGAATCGAACGTTAATACTCAGCGCGAGAAGCGAAGACGTTACTACTTACGCTAACGCACCAATTGACAATTGTTTAATTTTTTTCGTACAATTCTTAAGACTTTGAAGATGATTCAGAATGCATTACTGTTTTCTTATTAGGTGTACAAATAAGTTTCCGCCGTTTTAATGTAGATAGCGCGGCGCGGAGTTTCCGATTACTTTCGCAAATGATTTCCTGCTTAAAAATTAGTTTGGACGTTTAAGAACAACATAACCTATTAATATTATTGATTTCATATTAGTAAAATATAATTTTTTTTAGTTAAATATGTGCAAATTTGAGCCAAATAAGCGTCATTTGCGGGAAATATTAGTTTACTTCTTTAATATAAAGAAATCTGCTGCTAAAGCGCATCGATTGCTCGTAGAAGCATATGGTGAGACTGCTTTGAGTGAGAGAACGTGTCGTGAGTGGTTTCAAAAGTTTAAAAACGGTGATTTCGACGTAGAAGACAAAGATCGCAGTGGAAGGCCAAAAATTTACGAGGATGCAGAATTGGAGGAAATATTGGAGGAAGATTCATCTCAAACACAAAAAGAACTTGCTGTAACATTAGAAGTCACTCAGCAAGCAGTCTCACATCGTTTAAAATCATTAGGAATGATTAATAAACAAGGAAATTGGGTTCCGTACGAATTAAAGCCGAGAGATATTGAACGCCGATTATGCTTAAGAGAAATACTGCTTGCTAGACATAAAAAAAAGGGTTTTTTACATCGTTTTATCACTGGTGACGAGAAATGGATACATTATGATAATCCAAAAAGAAGAAAATCATGGGGATAACTAAGCCATGCGTCAACATCAACAGTAAAACCGAATATTCACGAAAAAAAACTCATGCTGTGTATTTGGTGGGATCAGCTGGATGTAGTGTATTATGAGTTGCTTAATCCGAGCAAAACAATCACCGGAGCTCTCTATCGAACACAATTAATGAGATTGAGCCGAGCTCTGAAGGAAAAACGCCATCAATACTATTCTAGACACGAAAAAATTATTCTCCTGCATGACAATGCTCGTCCACATGTAGCGGCTCCCGTGAAAAAGTATTTGGAAACACTTGATTGGGAAGTGTTACCCCACAAGCCGTATTCACCAGACATTGCACCGTCCGATTATCACCTATTTGGCACATGCTCTGTCCGAGCAGCGGTTCAAATCATATGAAGATACCAAAAATTGGGTTGATTCGTGGATAGCCACAAAAGACAAGGAGTTCTTCCGACGTGGGATCCGAATGTTGCCTGAGAGATGGGAAAAAGTCATTGCAAGTGATGGACAGTATTTTAAATAACCCTAAAATTACCATTCTTCTAGAATAAATACTTAATTTTTAAAAAAAAGGGCGGAAACTTATTTGTACACCTAATATATTTCATACATAAACTATTGTCTTAAATAATTTTAGATAAGTATGCGGTTCTACACTTTTTAATCCAATCAAAAACTGTAACACATCCAAGAAAAAGACTCCTCTACAGCATCGGATCTATGCATATAAATTTCATTTTCAATGGTTAACGATATAAAGATTTCTTTCAACTAATGTCTCCTCCGTAAAGAGTCTATGTGAATTATTATGCGAATGAAATGCAGCTGCAGTTACAAGGAATAATCAATATCAGAATCTATTAAAAAAGGTAAACATTATATAATTCTCCTAAAAAATAATTATTTATAGCATTATTAAACTTATTATTTCTTCGTAGGTTTTCAATTAATTTACTGGAAAAGAGAGTATAAAACTTTCCCCAATGATAAGAAAAAGCTGACAACACTGCAAT
Source organism: Polistes fuscatus (assembly GCF_010416935.1). NCBI lineage: Eukaryota > Metazoa > Arthropoda > Insecta > Hymenoptera > Vespidae > Polistes > Polistes fuscatus. The sequence continues at coordinate 391,063 of NW_025113099.1, forward strand.
CTTGATAGATTTTGGAAGATACCGCCTTCTTTTTACGTATAATGGGAGAAAATCAAATCTATTAATATTCTATCAAAGGAAGTTAAGAAAGAATGCATCTTACAATTAGATAAGCAGCGAAGAATTTACAAAGAAAGCGACGAACAAAGCGATTTAAGCTAGAAGCGAAATAAGAAAAGTATAAGTATTCCTTATACTTCCATAAACGAGGTGAACCTTTTTGTTGAATCCGTATACAAAGGTATACAAGAAAAATATTCCTCTAATATCAACATATAACGGCTTCAAATATCCAGATGTACCTTAGCATCTACCACTTTTATATTTAGTTTTTAAAAGATTAATTTCGCCTCGTATTTCTTTTATGCAGATCAGACGCCTGAGACATGTGAATGGTAAATACGCCAGTTATGGTCAATTAATTAACCTACCTGTTTCAGTTAATACAATGGTCAAATCTCTTCAAAGAAATATCGATAACGATTATTGTATAAATGTACATATTAAACGTAAGAAAATTCAGCGATCTAGTTACTTACATGGCATTGTTAACAAGCGTACAATTAAAGCTTGGCTACAATTTTTAATACCGTCTCCATTGTATAGAATGTACGATATTAAAATTGATGATTCATTTATTAATGATAAACAAATTCACGACAAAGTTGGACAAAATGATATCAGTGAACACATTCCTGTAGAAGAGAGTCTTACGGCGCACCAACCGACATTAATGTGGGAAAAAGAACAATATTTACGTATTGCACCTGGCGAAGAAAATTTACTTTAAAGTTTATTATTTGATGAATTTTTTTATTTCTTATTTCTTATTTCATTTTTTATTGTCTATTTTATTTTTTATTTCTTATTTTATTTCTTATTTTAATTAAACCCTTCTTCTTCTTCATGTATAAATAAATAACATTATACTTATTTTTTTGAAGTTATTTTTGAGATTGTTGATGCTATATTCATTTTGGTACGCCAAGGAAGTATAACTTCTTACGTGCGTACTTAAGTACACACGCCAGTTTTTTTCTATCTGTTATCAAACCTTTTATTCATATTTCTTAATTTTTAAATATATACAGGAAAGAGAAAATTATTTATTACAAAAATATTAGGAACAATAAATTTGTTAACATCTCGCGCAATTAATAAAAGATGACTTACTACATAAACAACGATTTTTTTAAAGATTGGTTAGAAAACAAACCAGATTGACGTTTAAAAATATTTCTGTTTCATTTGATTTTAATAATTTCGAAGCGTACCATGCATATCGAATCATTTTATGAAAAATTTTTTATGACAATTGATGATGGACTATTGAATGCTTTTACGATAACTATCACTCTGGAATCTTCGTTTAATAAATATAAATAAATGTACAATAAATGTTAAAACTCCTGGACATAAAAAAATTATATATGAAATTATTAATGATTAAAATATATACGATCGTTATATTTGTTAGTATATTGAAGATTTATTTATTTTTATATACCTGGTAAGAAATAAAATGTTAACTGTAATTCAAGGATAAAATTTTCCTTTATTATTTCGCGAGATGTGAAAAAATTTATTATTTAAAATTTTTTTGTAATAAATAATTTGCTCTTTCCTGTATATATTTAAAAATTAAGAAATATGAAAAAAAGATTTGAAAACAGATAGAAAAAAATTATTAAAAAAAACTCCCCACATGAAGGATCGAATACTAACTAGCGGCACGAGAAGCAAGAACGCTATTACTGACGCTAGCGAGCCACTTGATAGACGGTCGAAATTAAGATAGTATAAATACATATATAACGAAAATCAAAACTTTAAAACCTTTTTTCTCAAAATTGGCTGGGCATTTTGTAAAAACCCTTTACTACGATAACACCGTAAAAGTATACCACTAATATACCAAAGCTCGTTAAAATCCGTGTGTATCCCAGTGCTAGATCCCCTTGTTAGTTCGCCATTAAGGTATGTACAATCGGGGTTGGTGCATTATCAATCTGCTAATTCAAATTCCTTTGCCATAAATAGTATTAACTTCTGCATTAATACATCCTGCAGTACATTAGATAGGATTACGAGTTACAGTATAACGTCAGTAACAAAAAGTTTCATCTTAAGATCAAATAATTAAATTTTTACCATCAAAAAATCGTAATCTAAAATCGAACGAATATAATAAATTAACAGGAAATTATAATTTGCTGATCGGCAGGAAATTACATTTTACATCTTATAACAAATTATTAATATGCAAAACAATAATGTAAACAGTTGAATAATGATAGAGTGTTTCACGGTGAGACAAAGATCGAATACAGGAGAAAAAGATCTAAGAATGCGGTCAGCGTCTAATAATCAAGCAGCGAATACATCTTACTGTATTATTATTAATATTATTTTTGTAATTTATTTATCAGAATATATTACATTTCCTTGAAGAGATCTTTCCTTCCATAACGAACCTATCATCAACAATATCAGAATTCCAATTTTTTTGTTCGTCAAATATCCTTTTGGAAGACTGACTAGTGAGAGGAGATCCCACATAGATTTAGTTTACACAAACTAAACTTAGCTATTGTGTTACATTATTGAGTGTATTCACGTCCACTTCATTTTAATTCCCTATACTAGGTGCTAGTATTATTTATTATTTTATTATTTATTTCTTACTCCGCCCCTTTCGGGTTTGGAGGACTTCCTTTACAATCTCCCTTCTACAATCTCTTATAATACTTTTCCATTAAACTATGAACATATTACCTAAAACATCCTAGATACACTATATTACCAACATAACAACTTACTACTAACAAACTTAAAAACTGACCTAATATAAAAACAAACAAAAATTATCTTAACACTTTTTCTCTCAAACCCTCTCCGCTTCCCTTCTCTTTCCTATCACTCGTTTTAATATTTCTGCCTCCTTCGCATCCTGACTTAGTATCTCCTCTATTCCAACCTCACTCCTCGTTACTTCACATGTTCCCAGTATGTGCATGTAATCTTCCTCTCCATTATTGCACAATCTACACCTCTTCTCTTCCTCCTCTTTCCAAAACTCTCTGCTTTTGCATTCATTCCCGCATCTGAATCTTGCTATTATTTTCCTATCCCTCATTGACATATCCTTCTTCAAATATTCTGGTTCTTCCTCTACTCTTATATACTTGTATATCACATTATACCTTGAATTACCTATCTTATCCCTTCTCTCTTCCTTGAATTTCCTTTCTAAGTTCAATAATATCTTTTCTCTTACCTCTTCTTTGAACTCCATACCTCTCATATATCTTGATTCCTTTATTCTCTCTCTTCTTATTATTCCGACCCTCATCTTTGACTCTTTCCCTATTTTCTCTCTTTCTCTATTTCTATCCCTTTCTCTTATACATTCTTTCACCAATTTTATATCCGAATCCCTTATCTTCTCTTCGAATTTTAACGCTCTTCTTAATGCTTTAATTCTCATTTTTTCATATTTACATTCTTCCTCCACTATATAATTTGGCGTATTACTATCTAACCCTAAGGTCCATTTCATATATCTTCTTTGTACACTTTCCAGCCTCTCATCTTCCTCCCATCCCCATATTTCTGCTCCAAATAATGCTACACTCTCCACTAACGCTGTAAACAATTTCTTTCTTCTTCTGTAGCTTTTTTAAATATCCTTTCTCCTATGCTCCACGCATTCTTCATTACGATTATTGCTTTCCTCTTCCTCTCCTCCAAGTGCCTCTCATTCCTTCCATTCTTCTGTAATATATAACCTAGGTATCTTATCTCCTCCACCTCCTCTAATTCTCTATCACCATACTTCCACAGTCTATCCTTACCTTTTCTTTTTTCAAATACCATAATTTTCGTTTTTGTATCACTTAATATCATCTTCTTCTTTTCAAGGTATTTCTTAAACCTTCTTATCATACCTTTCAATTCTTCTTCTCTATCTGCAATTAATACTATATCGTCTGCATATGATACGCTCCACACCTTCTCGTTCCCAACTCTACATCCCCCTTCTTGCCCTTTTCTCATTTCTTCTTCTAAGTCCGCCATATACACATTAAACAAAGTTGGACTTAACGGGCATCCTTGTCTTACTCCCTTTTCCGTAAAAAATTCCTCCGCTTCTTCCTCTCCTACTTTGATTACATTTATTGTTTCCTTGTAAATGTCCATAATCCTCCTACTTAACTTAATTCCCACCCCCATCTCCCTCAATCTCTCTTTTAATACTTCTCTATCCACCCTGTCAAACGCCTCCTTAAGGTCCACAAAACATGCAAAAATTTTTCCTTTCGGTTTACATAATTTCTCATCTACAATATGTTTAACCGTATATATCGCCTCTACTACCCCTCTCTTCTCTCTAAAACCAAACTGGCTCTCCGCTAATTTACCCTCTATCTTCTTTTTCAGCATTTCATTCAGAATACTCGCATATATTTTATATGCTGTACAAGTTAAAGTTACTCCTCAGTAATTTTCTATCCTATCTTTATCCCTTTTTTATAAATCATGAACATTGTCCCTCTTCTCCACAGTTCCGGTATTTCCCCCTCTTTCCATATTTTCCCCAACAACTCCCACAGCGCTGTTTCCACTTCTTTTGGCATATATTTCCACACTTCATTTTCTAACTTATCCTCCCCCGGTGCCTTTCCTAACTTAAGTTTATTGACCTGTCTCAAAAATTCTTCCTTGACCAATTCTTCTTGCTCCTCTATCTGCTGTTCTACCTCTTCCCTTCTCCTTCCCCTCTGTTCTCTTCCCCTTCTTTCCTTTCCTCCTAACTTTTCCATGAAATGTTTTCTCCAATGTTCTATCCTGATCTTTTTGCTTATCTCTTCTTTCCGCTTCTTTCTGAAACAATTAATATACCTCCATACCTCTCCTTCACCTGTTGCCTTTTTTAACTTCTCTTCTTCTAAACTTTCAAACCTTTTCCTTTTTGCCTCACACCAATTCCTGTAATCTCTTTTTTTGCCTAAATAAAAACTCCTTTGTACTTCCTTTTTCCTCCATGACTTCAGAATTTTCCTTAATTCCCTCTTTTTTCCTTTCCATTCCTTAACATACCATTTTCTATCTCCCAACTTCCATGCCTTGACTCGCTTCTTCATTTTAGGTACTACTCTTTCTATTACCTCCTTTATCTCTTCCCACCTTCCCTTTATCTCCTCTTCTTTTCCCACCCAACCTTTACACCTTTCATGATACTGCTCAATCACCTCCCTGGACCAAATTCTTCTTTCTATCTCCTTTTCTACCTTCTCTTCCTCTCCCTTTAATTTTACTTCTTCCTCTAAGTATACTTCTAACAGCTTATGATCTGCCTCCGTTCTATGCCCTATTCCCATTTCCTTTATCTGGTCAAACGCCTCCTGATTCCCAATTGCATAATCTATCACCGATTCCCCTCTGCTACCAATATATGTGAACTCTCCTTCCTCTTCTTTCTGCCCATTTACTATGCACCATCCTTCTTCTGCTATTTCCTTTACAAGTCTTCTTCCTTCCTCATTTATTGTCTCATCTTTTGACTGTCTTACTTTAACTCTCTTACTTTCCCTATCCGTTTCCTCTACCCATCCTCCCTCATTACCGGTTCTTGCATTCCAATCTCCCACTAACAAAACACATCCTTTTTCCTTTGACTTTACTTTTCCTCTTATAATTTCCATTGTCCTTACTATATCTTGGCTGTACACCCCTACTATTTTCCAAATCTGTCCTCCCTGCCTTATCTCCTGCATAACTATATTCTTACTCCAAACCTCAAATTTCCTACCCATCACCTCTTTACTAATTCCTACTATTATTCCTCCTTTTGCTCTGCCTTTATTATGATTTCTTGTTGCTGCTACGCATTTCCACTCAAACTTTCTTGGCAATTTCCCTTCTAACCCTGCCCATTTATCTTTCTCCAACCAAGTCTCTACTAATATTACCACCGCAAAGCCACTCAGATACTTCCACACTTCTTTGTCCTTACTTAACACCCCCGCTATATTCCACACACACATACTCATTCTTTTTTTCCTCCCTCCTCCTCCTTTCTAACTTCCTGTTCCTCTCAATCCTTCCTTCTCTCCTTTCCCTCCTCCACAAACTCCTCCCTCCACTCATCATACCTCATCCATCTATCCTCTATTAATATCCTCATATAACCTACTCTAGCTCTTTTTCCTTTACACCTCTGTTCTCTTGCCTTATCTAAAATCATCCTCTGGATCTCCATTTCCTTTATCGTCATGTCCCTATCTATATACACTCCTCTTTCTAAGTACTTCTTATTCCTCATTACCTGATCCCTCATTTCCTTATTCTCCAGCTTTACTACCACTAATTTTTTCTCCCTCTGCCCCTTACTCACTCTTACTTCTGTAGCTTTCTCCACTTTAACCTTTACTTTAATATTCTTTTCTATAAACTCCTCCACCTTTTTTTCCAAATTTTCCCTCTCCATGTTTGTACCCCTTATCACGATATTATTCCTTCTCTTCTCTCTCTCATCTCTTTCCTTAACCCATTCCAGCCTGTATATTCTCTGTTCCAGTGATTTCTTCTCCTCCATCCATTGTTGCCTTTCTCTCATCCACAATTTTTCTCCTCTTTCCATTCCTCTTCCCTTTTTTCTAAAATGCTAATCAAACTTTCTATTTTCTTTTCCATTCTGCCCAGCTTCTCATTCATCTCTCTACTATCCTGGTTCTCCTTCTCGAAGCATAATCTCGACTGTTCAATCTCCTTTTTGTCTGCCTTACTTCTTGTTTTGATATTTCCGCTTGTATTACCGTTCATCATAATAACTCTCCTTGGTCTGACAGAAATCTTCTTTATCGACTCTTCTACCAACGCTTTATCCTCTATCCTAACCTCACTCTATCAGGCGTCCTCCTTCTTTTACCCTTTTTCTTCCTCTCTACACTCTCTTAATCCTTCCAGACCTCTTAAACTTCTTCCTTTACTTTACCCTTCCTTCTCTATTCCAGTTGCTCCTCCTTTTACCCTTTAATCCTCTACTTATCACTCTTTTTCTGGGATCTTTCTTCCACACGACCACTCTTTCTCGCGCTCCTACCGGAAGTCTACTAGGTGCTAGTATTGTGATATGAAAAATTCAGGAGTGAACAATAAGTAGCAGTATACACATTTTAGATTTTCTTCTCGCCTTTCCCCTTCTCCGAAAGACCTTTCCTGGTTACACAAACGGACCATCTTTCGCACCACTCTTTGACCTCTTGCTTACACCCAATCCAAAAGAAATTTTTGCGAATTCTATCCAGGGTCTTGTTCATTTCGAAATGTTTCCCAGTCAAGCTGTCATGTGCTTCCTCCAAGACCTCTTTAGTCTGAGCGCTTGGTACAATCCCCTGCAAAATGAATTCATTTATATTCGGATGCTCCCATCTCCTTGAGAGCAGCCCTTTCTCCACTTGTTAGTCTCGTCCTCCCTTAAGATGATCCTCTTTACCTTTTCTTCAAACTTTTTCTCCGCTTTTTCCCGCTTTGCGCAATAAGAGCACCCGGTTTTTTTGCAAGTAAGTCTGGACAGTACATCCGCGTTTCCATGGGTCTTCCCTTTCTTGTGAAGGATTTTAAAGTTTATACCGTTGCAAACGCTCGAATCATCGAGCCAGCTGTCCGTCAAACTCCTTGAATAAAACGAGCTACTGAATAGAAGCGTGATCCGTCCGCAAAATAAACTTACGGTTTGGAGACAGCACTCTTCCTAAGCCGTGCTCTGAAGCATCCACGTCTAAAACGAATTGGTTCACTGCCTCAAGGAAGATCAGAACCGGCGGCGAGATGAGAGACTTCTTCAATTCGTCGAAAGACTGTTGACATTCTGCATTCCAGGAGAATTTCCTTTCTTTCTCCGTCAGTGTATACAGAGGCTTGGCTATTATCGAGAACCCTTTTAGCGAACTTCTTGTAATAAGAACAATTCCCAAGGAAGCTCCTCACTTGCTGTTTGTCTCGTGGTACTGGGCAATCTCTTGACTATACTTATCCTGCCCATCTTCTAATTTAACTCTCTACTTTCTTTATTTTCCTTCGAAAGTTTAACAGCGACTGCTCCTTTGGCTTTATGCCTGTATTATTTCTCGTATTCAAATTTCCATTCGTTTTTCCGGCCATTATAGTAGGTTTTCAACGATAATACAGAAATCTTTGTTACTGACTATAAATCAGATGATAAACAAGAGATCCCCTTTGCCGACTTCACTTGCTACGCTAGAAGTCTGGTTTATCAGTTACCGGATTCTAAGGAATCTTTCTTATCTACTTTTATCTTTATCTTCTTTATCTACCTTTTTCAATTTGCCGCTCTAGACACTTTTTTACTCTATTCTAATCTCGGCTTTTTTCTTTCACCCGTCACTGCTCTTTTTTACTTTTCACCTTATTTTAACACGTTTAATCACTGATTTTTTAAGTATTATAAAGTTGACATTAAACCTCAACAGCTAAAAAAAATGAATAAGTTCATTTTATAGCTAACTTTTTTAATTAATTATTTAATTAGTTATTGATAATTGAAAATGTGAAAACTTTTCTTTTATTTCTAAGTAAAGCAACGTAGTTTAAAAAACAGGAAAAAATGAATAAGTGCGCTAAATTGCTAACAAAATGCCTATTTAAAATCTATATATAATTGCTAACATTATTATTTAATTATTTAATTAGTTATTAATAGTTAGAAATGTGGTAATGTTTTGAGTGGGAGTTTTTTTTCAAAGTACGCTTGCGCCGTGAATTTGTGGTTGCGCATGCGTATAACATTTATCCCACTCATAGATGATTCAATGCAAGTCAAAAAATAAAAATTTAACTGAGTGTAAGAGTCTTTTGAAACTTTAAACGCGTTTTTCTCGAAACAGTGTTTTTAAAGTCGGTGATCTCGATTTCTTAGAAATGGCTCAATCGATCGGTTTCGAATTTTTACACAATCTTTTTAGATATATTCCTCGGGTATTGATGGGATAAATAATATTTAAAAAATCTATTTTATTTTTTTTTTACAATTTAGAGTAAAAATTTCACTCAAAAACGAAACATTTTTTTCAAATAGACACCATTTTGTCTAAAATCAAAATTTTCATAATTCCTCTATTCAATACCTGCATTAATTCGAGTCCCAGTCTAGACAGCATTGTGACTAAATTTTTTCAAAAATCCTGTAGTAATATGACATATGTTTTTAGCAGGAAACTTAAAACCTTTCCCACCGCCCGCTTTCATATTGACTGTTTGTCGCTGTACTCACATATCGTATTTTTATCTTATTATTCGGTTGACATAACGATGAGCAGTCGTTGTCATTATATACTTGTATTTTGTTACTAGAATCTTTTTAGAATCTGTTATTACAATCAGTTGGTAGAATTTGCGATTTAGCGAGCGGTCCGACAATTGTTAAAGTTAAACGCTGCTTACGAGAGGAGTCCGATAGCTGCTAGTCTTAGAAATTATTCAATCATTGCACACTTATAGTAGTCATTGAAAATAATCTCGTTGTTTTTCGGAAACATAGTATGGTAATAAACCGTTTACGATAAAATGTGAGTAATGATTCTTCCAATATTTTTATATTCATTTATTTCTTTTTCTTTAATACAGTAATTGGTAGTGGCGGGGTCTCGTGACCATTATCGATATCTCGCCGGATCGATACCCCGACAAGGAGAATATTTTTATTTGTCTTTCTTTTATTATTTATTTTCTTTATCGTATAGTACGTTTAATTGATTTTCTTTTTTCTTTCTTTTATTTCTTTTGAATATGTTGTATCTATTTTGTAAGGAATATAAGGAAAGATAAAACGCTATGGTGAATGACGTTATTGAACATGCATGCGAGACTAAATAATCGTTTTCCGTTACAATGATATCGCTTTCTATTATGGTCCACAAAAACTGAAAATACCAAACTTAAAGTTTCTTGATTTCTTGTTTTATTTAAAGAATACGAAAAAAAAGATAGCACCATTATGCTATCTTATTTTTTTTTTTTTTGCGCAGTTTTTTATCAGAGAAGGCGACCACTGCGATTTTTCACACATCCCTTTGCAGTAATAAGTGGTTTATCTACAGACAAGCAACTAACCAAAAACACAACTAAATACGGAAAACTTCGATTCCGAGAACCAGCTGGACTCGATCTCACGCCGCTTAGTTTACTTTGCACGTAGGCGACGAATTTGATCAACCTAGCTATCCAAGACAACCGATTGAAATCGACAAAAACTAGAATTAAAATGCTCGTTCTCGCATTTTGCCCACCGAAAACGTTATCTTTTCCTTGTCCTCTTGTTTGAATACAAAGCTAATGAACTTCTGAAAAACAGAAGGTGAATTACATAACCCAAACGAAATTTTTAAAAATTCATAATGACCGTTCGACACCACAATTGCTGTGTTTTTTCGACTGTTCTTATTTACTGACACATAGAAAAATCCATTCTTTATATCTATTGTAGAAAAAAAGCGTGCGTCTTGTAAAGCGTCTAACTGATCCTTGATCAGCGGTAATGGGTTAGATCTTCGCATAGTATGGAATTTACCAAATCTCGCTCGTTTTGTTCTAATGAATTGTATATAATGCAAACAGCTTCTACATTGCATTAATGATTCATCAATCGAAATGTTTTTATTTGATAAATACATGCGAATAAATGTTTTTTGAAGTTATACTTCTTTTTGCGCGTTTGGGAAAATGTGATAAAAGTGAATTTTTTCCGAGCGACATGGTAAAAGTCGAAACCAGAAAGTTTGTCGGTATATACGATGTGCAGCAAAGCGATTTCAAATTTACAACAGCATGAAACTCGTCTTTTCTTCTTCTTCCTCTTTTTTTCTTTTTTTTTCAAGCGGGTCACCATCGAAGTACTAATCGAACTCAGCGTTGCTTGACAATGATCGAGCGAGAATTAGTGCTGTCACCGCACCATTGCCGTGACGCATAAAGTAATAAGATATATCTCCCTTATATTTAGTGTAGACTGATATCTATATTTTGATATATTCTTATTCTTTCTTATATATTTATAATATATCGCGCGATCGATTGAAAATAATATGTTTCCTTTCTTTTTTGCGAAATTATATTTCTTTTTTGTTAAATAATTAAATAATAATAAAATTAGTAGCTTATCTTCTCATACTTCTAATCCTCCCCCTTCTTACCTGGTCACGCTATATATATTTATAAAATTAAATAAATGAATGGATAAAAATATAATCATAAAAGAAAAAAATCGGCTCACATTAGCGAATATTATCGATCATCAAGCAGGGAGGGGAGAACAGATTTCTTTATCAACTATATTCTATGTAAAAAGAAAATTTATAATAATAATAATAATAATATAATAATAATAATATTATTATAATTAAAAAGTAACAAGGAAAATTAATAATGATATTATTATTAATAATAATAATAATAATAATATGTAATTATTGTGATAGTTGATCTGTAATTAATTATAAAAATATCGAGAAGAAGATTGGAAACGTATCGTGCGATTTAAATGTTATTATTTTCGTTTTGAAGTTATACTTCTTTTTCAATACTAAATAACGAGCGTAGCTTGACGAGGACTTCCTTCACAATTCGTGTTGCACTTAACGTGATAACGATTTATGTATCATTTGTAACGACTATAAATTCTTAGCGTATATTCAAAATACGCGCCTTAATCGTTTTGAGAATATTGAAAATATTGAAAATATCGAAATGTTGTTATCGAGTTTTTCCACTATTCAAATTGTTGCTAAGCACGCACTGCTGGGCCATTAACAAAGACACTCGTCTTATTCTTACACACTAGTTTATTTGAATTATTACAAATGGTGGGGATTGATATTAAAAAACAGTGAATATCTTCAAAAATATCATCAAAATCATTGATTAATTGTGAATATTTGTAATAAAAATCTTTTTTGAAGTTAATTGAGGTATGTATTATTATTTATTGGTTTTATTTCGTTTCATTTTTTCTCTTTAGTGATCATCAATTTAGGTTGAAAATGAATAAACTGGATAACATGCTGTGCGACTTTTTTTATGCCTTAACTATACGATGAAATTTTTCTAATTTTAATCTAAGTATACCGATGAAATACAAATTGTTTCCTTCATCCTGATTTATAACAAACAATGGAAACAAGAATATCTTAAATTCAGTTAAAATACTTTACCGAGTAAAAAATATGTATTATATTATTTTTTAATTTAATTTATGAGACTATGCTTCTCTTTTTATATTTTTTATATTTCATACTTAAACTACTTTCTTAATTAGGTTTAGCTAAGTATGCGGGTTTACATTTTTTTATTCAAATCAAAGACCGTAACACATTCAAGAAAAAGACTCAAATCTATTCATATAAATTTTATTTTCCAATGAGGGTTAACGATATAAAAATTTCTTTTAACTAATGTCTTTTTCGTGGAGATTTCATGAAAATTATCATGCAAATAGAATTCAACCACAGTTACAAGGAATAAGCAAGACATGAATCTGTTAAGAGGTTAAAATAATAATCTTGCTTCTGAAAAAAACAAATATTATAATTTTCTTGAAAAATATTTATTTATAGCAATAATAAACTTATTCTTTCCTCATAGGTTTTCAATTAATTTACTGGAAAAGAGAGTATATAACTTTCCACAATGATAAGAAAAAGCTGACAACACTGCAATCTTGATAGATTTTGGAAGATACCGCCTTCTCTTTACGTATAATGGGAGAAAATCAAATCTATTAATATTCTATCAAAGGAAGTGAAGAAAGAATGCATCTTAGTTATTATAAATTTGAGAAACTAATAGCAAATACAATATATTAAGAAAATATATACTTGTGCGTAATGTTTCTCCAAGCGTCATACCAGGTATTGAAAGAGATATTATTGCTTATTAACTTGCAATAAAATATTGTAGACTTGCATCAACTAATGTCTTCGTCATAGAGATTCCATTTAAATTTTTATGCCAATATAATGCAGCTGCAGTTACAAGGAACAAGCAAGACATGTGTCTGTTAAAAGGTAAAAATAAAAATTTTTCTTCATAAAAAAAAAATATTATAATTTTCTTGAAAAATATTTATTTATAGTAATAATAAACTTATTCTTTCTTCATAGGTTTTCAATTATTTTACTGGAAAAGAGAGTATATAACTTTCCACAACGATAAGAAAAAGCTGACAACACTGCAATCATGAAAGATTTTGGAAGACACCGTCTTCTTTTTACCACACTGCAAAGAAACCATGTTCATTTATTTTCTATTGAAAAAATTGAAGAAGGAATGCTTCCTAGTTATTACAAATTTAAAATATAAATAGGAAATATATTATATTGGAAGATTCTTTAATTCGCAGAGGTTTCATGTGAATTATTATAGGTATAGAATGCATCTACAGTAACATAAAATAATTTAAACAAGAATCTATTAATAGGTAAGAATAGAAATATTGTTTAAGAAAAGAGAGAAAGACACAAATATTATATTAATGTTAAAAATTATTTATTTAAAACATTGTAAAATTTATTTTTACTGCAATAACTTTCATTCTTTTTACAAGAAGAGATTGCATAATCTTTATTTTATTACCGAGAGTTGAAGTGAGTATACCCACATCTCGGCGAATCCAGCTGATACCAACAGAAAATGTTGTTAGGCGTATAGGCTGCGAAAAAATGATAGCACAAGCATACCAATTGACTGCGAATGAAATTTTATGTACTCCATCAACTTCGAATTTACTAATGACTTCTGCACCATCGCCTCAGCCTGTGATTATTGGTACAAAAATTGTTATGAATTTAGCGGATAGCAACTATCATCAATTTGATACTTTCCATTATCAAAGTCAGTGGGCTCACTCCGATGAACTGCTGATTGATTCAATTATACAAAAATCTCAAATTTTAATGTTGAGGAAAATTTAGTTATATGATTATGAGTCCTTTAATATACCAAATTGCAATTGTTTAATTCAATACAAACGATTAAATGTTTGAGCTGGAGGTATTGCTATCTATCACAATGCGAATGATATAACTAACATTGTGACCACTACCATTGACATGACTGTGAGGGTTCTGTAACATGTCAACTAACGACGTTTCAACCGCGACATTTCAACTGACGACTTTTCAACCGGATGATAATTAATGTGATTATATTGTATTTTACCATTAGGATTTTCAGTATCAGTATGTACTATTGCAGGAGAAAGTAGCGTTGAGTGATATGAAACACACCTCCATGTAATATTGTCTTTGTTTATAGTTTTCTTGTTATATAAATAACCTTTATTTCCATGCAAAACATTTAATTCCATGGCATTACTTTCATGTACAACAATTGGAGAGGCATATATAAGTATAGGGGAGGGAGGATAAGTTACTTAGGATTTTAAGTGAAAATTTTAATGTTATTTTCAACTCAGAAAATTCTGATGTACTCATCAACTTTTTACGTGAAGACTTAAATCTTTCAATAAATAATGACTAAGCAGTTTCTACAACATAATATGGTGGTCCTACAACTAATGCTGTATTTATACGACATTTAGGTAATGTTTCTACTAGAAAATTTGTATCATATTTTAGCTACATTAAGCCTCTTGCAACTCACATGCCTATTGTATCACAACCGAATTTCAAAGATTCAGCATCCATGCTTTCAATTTTATATAAACTAGTTAATATTTTCCCTCTTTCGTTATCTAATAAGTGTCCTGGATATTTCTAATGCAACATTTTTCTTACCAACTAATTTAATTTTTATTAAAGTTACGTATGCGTGTAATATTAACAACCAGAAATATTTTTCCATATATCGCTATTTCGTGATATTAATAGTTCGTATAACGCTTTCAAAAGAATTTTAATTAAAATGTTAAATAAAAAAATGTTACTTTTTATTGAAGTCCTAATTATATTATCTATTGATAGTTTTCAGTAACATTTAAGTACTTTGATCCAGCATTAGGAGTGTTCAAAAAGTATTTCCAAAAAACTATGTTATATTTGAAGTATATTGCTATTTACGTCTGTTCGACGGATTTATTATTTTTGGATAACATATTTATATCAAGCTAGTATTAAATGTTTTGAATTTAATAGAATTAAGTTCTTCGAATCGTTTACCCTATAGATCATACATAAATATCTTTTTTCTATAAAAAGAATTAGAAATCAAAAGTCATCGGTAGTCCAGGGAAAGATTTCTTTTATACAATCATGTATTGACAACGCAGCATAATCCATAGTAAACACATTTAAATTGCAAAACTATTAAACATAATTAACAATTTAAATTGGACTTATTCGATGGGCTATATAAACAGCGATTTCAATGAATAGCTTTATTTGTCATACGAATTTGTAGCTGATAGTTCGTCGCGTGTTGCTACATTAAGCAAATATGGAAGTAGAAGGCTTAGATGAAAATGCAGTGGTTATCTCTGGAATATCGGGAAAATTTCCAAAGGGTGATAATATCAATGATTTAACGGCAAATCTATTAAATGGAGAAGATTGCGTATCTGAGGATAATACAAGTTGGAAATTAGGTAAGAATATGTTCAATTTATTTTTATATAAAAATTAAGTGGAATAATGTGCGTTATTTTTGTTTCATTAAATTATTATTTTTTAGGTCATTCGTCTAAAAAATCATCGCGCTTAGGACGCATTTCTAATTTAACGAAATTCGATAACTTTTTTTTTGGAATTAGTGCAATTCAGGCAAAATTTCTATCGCCAGAAATAAGAATGGCAATGGAAGTTACGTTTGAAGCGATCATTGATGTCGGAATAAATCCTGTAGAGTTACGGAACAAGAAAACCAATGTTTACGGGGTATTGAGTTTATATGAGTCAGATAGTTATCTACTGAAAGATAAAACTCAAGTAAGTAAATAAAATGATCTAATGGATTTCATTTAAAGGTAAAATCATTCTATGTGCAATTGTTTTTATTTTCATTATAGGAGAATGGGTATAGTCTACTGGGGTATTGCCGTGGTTTGCTATCAAATCGGATCTCGTTTTGTATGGGTTTAACCGGGTCAAACTGCACTGTCGATTCATCTTGCACATCAAGTTCATTAGCAATTCAAAAAACGTACGAAGCTATAAAAGCTGGTGATTGCGAATACGCGATTGTTAGTGGTTGTATATTAAGCTTACTTCCCCAAAAATCTTACCAACTGTACGAATTAGGTAAAATAATAGTATATTAGATATCATTTATACCAGTTCTTGCATGTAAAGACAAAAAGGTAATTTTTCTTATATTTTTTTTTTTCTATGATAATTACAAATCTTAGAACAGCAAGTTAAATTTTTCGTAATTTATGAATAATTTTTTGTTCTATGCATTCCTTTTTTTAGGTTTGTTGTCAACAGACGGCGTAAATAGATCTTTTGATAAGAAAGCGTCTGGATTCTCGAGAAGCGACTCGGTAGGAACCATTTTCCTTCAAAGAGCCGAAAATGCAAAGCGGGTTTATGCCGAGGTCGTTAATCTTTCTGTTAAGTACACTGAAGCAATTTCAAGAAACACGTGTTTATTTCCCACAGCTGAATCTCAGGCTCAAATAATGAAACAGACATTGAAACACTGCGGCCTAAAACCAAGCGACAAAACATACATCGAGGCCGATGGTACAGGAATAAAATCAATGGATTTCGAAGAATTAAAGGCAATAGATCTTGTTTATGGTCAAGATCGAAGTCTTTCTAATCCTCTTTTAATAGGATCTGTTAAGTCGAATATTTGTAACACATATAATAATAATGCAATAAATTCGATAATCAAGGTAAATTTTTTGAAAACACAAAATTAAATATAAAACAAAACAAATTTGGTTTAATTTTCTACATTTGTTTATTTTTTATTTCTAGATACTAATTGCTATGG
This sequence comes from Polistes fuscatus, assembly GCF_010416935.1. NCBI lineage: Eukaryota > Metazoa > Arthropoda > Insecta > Hymenoptera > Vespidae > Polistes > Polistes fuscatus. The sequence goes on from NW_025113099.1 coordinate 408,034, forward strand.
TGACCGGAGTTATATCTCCGAATCTTCATTATTCCGAGCCTCCAGAAGAAGCCCAATGCCTTTGGGATGGACGCGTAAAAGTAATTATCGAACCAACACCTTGGACGGACTGTTGCGCTGCTGTTACCACAGCTGCTTTAAACGGTTCCTTCTCTCACGTTATCCTAAAACGTCATTCAAAAAAGAAGCAAAGGAGAAAACTTTCACCATATAATATGCCACGACTTTTTGTAGCTTCTTGTCGAACTCAGGAAATGATATCGTCGATCTTTAATATTGTAAGATATTTATTTTACGACCGAAGTGATTAGGCAAAATGATCGTGATTTATATTTTATTTGTGTTTAGTTAAATTCGAGCAGAGGAGATGATGAACTGGCTCAATTAATTACTGATATTACTGAGAAACCATTTCCTAATTCTCTGTATTCTGGGTATACAGTAATTCCAGATTTTGAAGCAGCTGATTCAGAGCAATCGATAGAGATTGTTCAAGCTAATTTTTCAGCTTAATCTCGAGAGATTTGGTTCGTTTTTTCGGAGATGGGATCACAATGGACTGGAATGGGTACTACAAATTTTATACTTAAATAATTAAAAAAATGTTACATCTCTCTCTCTCTCTTACTCTCTCTCTCCTCTCTCTTCTCTCTTTTCTCTCATCTTTTTCTATCTTCCCCTCTCTCTCTTTCTCTCTATCTATCTCTATGTCTGGCTATCTCTTTCTCTTCACGAGCACGATCATCCTTGAATCTCGAAGGAACACTTTCCCCTTTTTTTTGTGTTTTTATTTTTTTCAATTCTATCCACCGGAACGAGAATGAACGATATATATATATATATATATATATATATATTTTTTTAGCTTTTTCTTTTCTTTCTCCCTTTTGTATATTTCCTTTCCCTCTCTTTCTCTCTCTTTCTCTCTTTCTCCCACACACTCTACTTTTACCTTTCCGTCTGGACGTTGTGGAAATGGTCGAAATTAGTTTTTCAGTCTCGGACGAAGACATTCGTTCTGATATCTACTGCTCGCTCTCTCTTTCTCTCTCTCGTGGTATGCCGTAGGTGAATCTGTGTACTCTTTTTTCTTGTATTTTTTTTTCTTTTTTTAATTTTTTATTCTCTATATGTGTGCGTACGCGTTGTATGACGAGAGGAGGAGGAGGAGGAGGTGGAGGAGGAACGTTGCGAGCCGCATAATATTCGTAGATGCATGTCTTATTCTCTTTCTCTTTCTAAACCGAGGTAGATAGGAACACATATATATATAAACGTATAAATATATGAACATGTATAGGAACTAAATGAAAAAAATTGTACGTCCATTGTCATTGGTCATCGTCGTCGTCGTAGTTGTCATAGTCGTAGTCATCGTCTTGGTTGAGAGAAAAAATGATGAAGGAAGGGAAAGGATGGGAAGGAGAGAGAGGGAAAGAGAGAGAGTGAGAGAGAGACGAAATTTGTTGTACGTCGATGATTACTATAATCAATGGGAGAAGTTAGAATGGAAAATATCCATCAAGGTGACTCGGGCGTGAACAACATTCAGATAGTCCGGCGCGTATTCACTCTCTGTGTGTCCGCCGTTCTGTGTACGCGCCGCCGCTGTGCTTGCTCGCTCGCTCCGATGTAATTATCGTGTAATGGCATAATTTCACTCGCGGTTAATTAACCGTTTAAAATAATACCGCGAAATGTACGAGAGTGAATGTATATGTATATATATATATCTTTCTCTCTCTCTCTCTCTCTCTCTCTCTCTATTCGCTTCGTCTATGTAAACGCTCGCGCGCAACCTCGATAATTCCTTTCGTTGATCGTGCGCGCCCACAATAGATAGAAAAATGTAGAAAGAAATATTTATTAGACGCACAGTGCATTGGAGACGAACGTTATCTATAAATCTTTTTATTTTAATACATTCTCTCTGATTATTATATTTTTTTTCTTTTTCTACTCTTCTTCTTCTTCTTTTTTTTCTACCCCCTTTTTCATATATCATTTCGAGCCTACAAGGGATTTTTAATCACCGTTGTTTGTTCCCTCGAAATCATGAAATCTCTATTCGGGTTTAATAATTCTTTTTCCCTCCCACTCCCTTATCCTCACATCTCTCTCTCTCTCTCTCTCTCTGTTTATTCTTTTTTTTCATTATTTTTTTTCTCCTTCTAAGTTATTCTACATCGGCAATAAACTTTTGATACAGTCACGTCGTTTCTAATTGCGCAGTTATTTTGTTAAGATAAGGCCCTCGGAGAGTGTCTCATGGTCGTTCGCGTACGTAGCATAATATAGACGGTACAGATTAGGCGAATTATTATTTTACATATATATATATGTATATATATGCTTTTTCTCATTTCTTTCTCTAGTTGTTTTTCTTTTTCTTCCTAAATGAGAGAAAGAATTTCGTCTTCGTTCGTTCGTTCGTTCATTCGTTCGTACGTACGTACGCACGTTTTTATCCTTTTCAAACCCTTTTCTCTTCTTCTTCTTCTTCTTCTTTTTTTCTTTTCTTCTTCTGAACCTAAACACGAACTCTGCCGTCGAGTTCGTCGGTGCAATCGTTCATCCAGAATTCGTGGTTTGGGGACGATTTTTCCTTTCTACCATAACTCTGCCGATGGTCAATTGCGACTAACTTTCGAAATTTAATTAAAGTTTATAAATATATATAGATCGATGGTTATTAGATTCCAATAATTTTCTCGGATAGTTAAAGAAAACTTGGAGAGATATGAATTTTTTTCCTTGAACCCTTTTTTTATTTGCTAGAAAAAAATAGAAAAGAAAAAGAAGAAAAGAGAAGAGAAGAAGAGAGAGAGAAGAGAGAGAAGAGAAGAGAAGAAGTAGGAAAGAAATTTCTTGGTGGAGGAGAAGGGTGGGTCGAAGGAGGAGAAAGAGGAAGGAAAAGGCCAGCTGGCGGTAACGAGGCGTTTATCGATCGATAATAATTTAATGATAGTTATTTTCCGCTGTTTTCTGAGTCCCTTTAGCTTTTTATCCCCCCTCCCTTCCTCCTTCCCACCCCGTCCGCCCTCTCTTTTTCTCTCATATATATAGTGGGATGCGAGCACCTCCAAGCCAAACACTTAAATAGGCATTCGTGAGGAGATTGGACGGTGGGCCCTGGATAGCTCAATTGGTTAAAGAGCAGTCGCCCAGAAAGCGGAAGATCCGGGTTCGAGTCCCGGTCAGTCAGCCCAACGGCCCAATTTTTTCACGAATCCTACATATATTTCTATATACGTATGCGTGTCACCTGATGTATTAATTGAAATATATCATAATTCAATATTTCACGTGCACCTGATGATAACTTACTTGCCTCATTATTTCATTATTTCATTTATTTTTAATTAATTATATTAATTTGATTTTTTGATTTGGATTTTTCTTTTTTTTTTTTTTTTTTAAGAAAAATAAGAATAATTTACATTATATTATAATATCGAAAAGATGTATTGTAACCCGTAACGACATCTTTTTCCGACCTTGATCGATGCGTTCGCAGATCGAACACTCCTCGGAAAACTTGTAAGAAAAGTAGATCGTAAAAAAAAAGGTTTGTAATAAAAAATGGTAATGCAGTGAGTATACGCGCGTAATACCGGCCATTATCTGCGCGCGAGAGCGTTTGCTAGAAAAAAATAGAAAAGAAAAGAGAAGGAAAGAGAAAGAGAAGAGAAGGAGAGAGAAAGAGAGAAAAGAAGAGAAGAGAAGAGAAGTAGGAAAGAAATTTCTTGGTGGAGGAGAAGAAGGTGGGTCGAAGGAGGAGAAAGAGGAAGGAAAAGGCCAGCTGGCGGTAACGAGGCGTTTTCGATCTATAATAATTTAATGATAGTTATTTCCGCTGTTTTCTGAGTCCCTTTGCTTTTTATCCCCCCTCCCTTCTCCTTCCCACCACCGTCCCGCCCTCTCTTTTTCTATCTCATATATATATGGGATGCGAGCACCTCCAAGCCAAACACTTAAATAAGCATTCGTGGAGGAGATTGGACGGTGGGCCCTGGATAGCTCAATTGGTTAAAGAGCAGTCGCCCAGAGAAAGCGGAAGATCCGGTTCGAGTCCCGGAGCAGTCAGCCCAACGGCCCAATTTTTTCACGAATCCTACATATATTTCTATATACGTATGCGTGTCACCTATGTCTAAATTGAAATATATCATAATTCAATATTTCACGTGCACCTGATGATAACTTACTTGCCTCATTATTTCATTATTTCATTTATTTTTAATTAATTATATTAATTGATTTTTGATTTGGATTTTTCTTTTTTTTTTTTTTTAAGAAAACAAGAATAATTACAATTAATTATATAATATCGAAAGATGTATTGTAACCCGTAACGACATCTTTTTCCGACCTTGATCGATGCGTTCGCAGATCGAACACTCCTCGGAAACTTGTAAGAAAAGTAGATCGTAAAAAAAAAGGTTGTAATAAAAATGGTAATGCAGGAGTAATACGCGCGTAATACCGGCCATTATCTGCGCGCGAGCGCGTACTAGCGTTCGCTCGTCTTTCTTTATTATCTACTTTATACTCGATACAGTACTACAGATCGTAAAAGATCGCGGCAATAAAGGTATTATTTTTTGCTACTTAACAGTCACGCTTAAATCGAGCCGCGAGTTTTCTTATATTCTATCTGTCTGTCTGTTGTCTGTCCGTCTGTCTGTCCGATTCTAGATATTTTCATTCCGAAGAATTATTCTCCCAATTATATCTTTTTTTTATCGTTCGTCCGAGAATCGTATTCTGCATCCGATTAGAAAAATAGAATGACTATTAAATTAATATATATAATAATAATGATAGTAATATATAATTAAACGAATGCAAAAATATTCAAACGCAATTCTGATAGAGATTATAAAATATATGATATAATTAATGTGGAATAATATCATTTCTTTTCATTATATATAATTATAATAGTATGAAAAAAAAAATCATAAGTTAATATTAATGATAATAATTTACAATCGTGTTATATTAAAAATCGCAATTATGTTACGATTATTTATGTAGTAGTAGTAGTTAGCAGTAGTTCGGTGCGAATAGATTTTTCGAACGATTCGAATCACGATTTCACGGATAAACTCTTAAAAAAGCTTATCGAATTTATTTCATGGTCCATCGAATCTACCTAACTCTCAGAATTATTCACGTAATATTTAAAACGTTCGCCGAGAGAATAATCTTGTTCGTAGGTTTCTCAGATACTGCGAAACAAACATGGGAATGGTATGATGAATATCCCTCGCGCTCCTTCACCCCTCTTTTAATGTATATATACAAATACTTCTTCGGAATAAATTCATCGTATTATCAAAGTTTATACTCGGTACGTACATACACACCTACAATATAATCATACACACGTATAGATCGTGTAACCCGGTACGAGCCGTTTCCGAACAAGAAAGTAATTTTCTTCCCTAACGTGCTCGTTAATTTCGCTTGTCATCTCTACTCTCCTTCCTAAAGATATTCGAATGAGAGACAACAGATCGAGGAAATGAAAGCAAAAAAAAAAAAGAAAAGAAAAAGAAAGGAAAAAGGAAAGAAAGGAAAAAAGACAAAAGAAAAAACAAGGAGGAGCGTGTATACGCGTGTACGTACGGATGAGAGAAAAAGAGGAGAAAAGGGCGAAAGGAAGGAAGGAAGGAGGGCGGGAGGGAGGAGGTTTAGGGGGGAAGAGGTGGTTTGTTGAGAGACACAATAGACAGAGAAATAGAGATACGATGGTAGAGATAGAAGAGATCGATTTCGTGGAGGGTCGGTCGACAGAGTTTTCTATCTCTTTCCGTCTCTCTTTCTTCGTCCCTCTCGGGAGAGTAGGTAAAGCCCCCCCGGCGCGAGTTGTATCCGCGTAGCAGCGCGAACTCGTTCCATTGTTCGACTTATCGTACTCCGCCATGTGCTCTACATAATGGTAGTGTCGAAAGCGTGGTTTAACGATATCTAAACACGAGTATACCGCTCGTTTCCGCGCTGCTGGGAAGGAGTCGGTGGGGAGGATGGGGTGAAACAGGGTGAGGGCGGTGTGAGGGAGGATGAGGAAGAGGAGCAGGAGGGATGGTTGAAGCGAGTACGATTTCGGCGAGAGCGTTTTCCACCAACAAAATCCCTCCGATATGCGATGCGTGCGAAGCCACCCGGAGTTTGTGTCTGTACCCTTGTACATACGTACCTACGTATTTCTATGTGTATTCGTGCGTGTGTCGTAGTACGAGAACACGAGAGAGTATCGCTGCATATCCTCTCTCTCTCTTTCTCTTCTCTCTCTCTTTCTATCTCTCGCTACCTTCGAAACGAGGAACCAACGTTCACGGGTGCTGCGAGAACAGATATCGGTTTACATCGGTGCAATAATTGCCTCTTGCTGCGCCACCAAAATGTTATGCTAATTGCCCGATGCCCGAAATCTCTTCGTCTTTCCATCGTGTATCCTTCGATCTAACTATCCACTTCGCGAAATTTTTCCGATTACTTTCGTTTCTTTTTTCCTTTTCGTACATTTGTTGTTTTTTGTTTGTTGTTTCGTAGGTTTGTTGCTTGTTTATTTTTTCTTCTCCTCCCCCCACCCCCTTATCCTCGATTCCCTCGTATCTTCGATGTCCTTTATACGCGTTATTATTTCTGAGATATTTTTATTTTCCTTTTTTCTTTTTCTCCTTTTGTTTTATTTTGTGTAGTTGTTGTTATTTTTGTTTCGTGTTATCCTCTCACGTATATTGCATGTTTCATGTACCTCGTATTTTTATTTACTATCCAGAGATTTTAGTAGTACACTTGATTATTTAAAGAAGAGAGAGAAAGAGAAAAAAAAGGCAAAGGTGGAAAAAGGAATAAAGAACGAGAACAGAAAAAAGGATAAAGTTTGATTAATCGCGATATATACGAAATCGCTATATTTACGATAAATCGCGTTGAAACCCAGAGTAAGAAGAAGAAGATAGTATTTATGTTATACCCTCCTATATCTAATATATGTGTGCGTGGAGTTTTGTTTTGTTGCTTTAATTTTTTTTTGTATCGTTGGTATATGTACGGTGGTGGTGCTCTTACAGAGAGATAAAATTTAACCTGGTGCGCATTGCAGCTTTTAAGTCGGATCCCAAAACCTGTAATTCACCAACGGATGCTGTTATTCGCCGAAAAGGACGTGCGTCCGTGGGAAGGGTAGTGGAGGAGGAGAGAGAGAGAGAGAGAGATGAACGAAAGGAAAAAAAGAAAAAAAGAAGAAGAAAGAAAGAAAGAAAATAAAGAGAAATGGAAGGTCGTTTAACGTGGAAAAAGAAAAAAAGACAAAAACTTGGTGGGTGTGGACGAAGAGACAGGGCGCAAGATGATGGGAGAGTGGGAAGGAAAGGGGGGGGTCTCTAGGGAGCGAGAGAGAGATAGATAGATCTCTGGACCAATCGTAAATCTTATTAGGCCTCGTCGGGACTCGGAGTCGAACGTTTCGTCCTAATGGATAGTGGCGGCGGGCGCATAAGGCCGGATATCTAAATTACACTTATTCCGATGGTCCAATCAAGCAATTATCCGTATTATCTATCGCTCCGAATATTACTATATTATACCTACCCAAGAATACTAGATCGCATAGAAAAAAGTCGGCGGAGCTGAGTGAGAGCGAGGAAGTGGCGGGAGTGAAAGGGGGTTAAGGATATACAAGAAGGAAGAACTGAGAGGTTTTTTCTGTTCCATTCGTTGATCTTCACCCCCCCCCTTCTTTATAGATTTTTTCCGGTTTTTTCTTCTTTTTCTTTTTTTCTTTTTATTTAGATTTAATTTGAATAAAAAGTACGAATAATGTCGGTTATTATATGGATAAGAAATAAGATATAAAAAGAAGTTAATATTATATCCTTGGTAACTTAAATGTAGTTAGAACTAAATTACGGTAGAACAGATAATAAGTTTCATTGGAAAATTCTTTATCGAGATCGGAACGGTCCGATCTTTTAAAGGATACGCGTATCGTAGATCTCAGGAGGGAAGAAAAAAATATCAAATGTTTTTACGACTAAGAAAAGTCGCGGTTGTTGTATTCTATGATTAAAAACTAACGCGGATTTTTCGTTCGATGCAAATGTTGATTTTTCTAGGATGAAATATAAAGAAGACGAGTCGAGAAGAGAGAGGGGGAGAGAGAGAGGGAGAGAGGGAGAGAGAAAGATGTTTGGCAAAACTTTGATAACGTCATTTATATTATTTGAAAATGTGTGTGTCGGGGTCGGCGAGGAGGTGAGGAAGATAAGAGGAGGAAGGGGGTGTGGAAGGTGAGAGAACGGGAGAGGGGTGTTTTATTATATTTTATTTTACATATTTTGCGTAATACAAGTGCTTTGCATATTTCATGCATATTTATTTGCATATTTTATTTGCATAAATATTCGCAATTCAATAATAATCGTTACGTATAAGGAAGAAGAAAAATAGTCAAACGAGTTTGTTATTACGAATTATAATCTCGCGTTGGTTGTGTTAGCTGTACGTAAAAATATGTTTCTTTCATTCCGTCCCCTTTTCTCCTCTCACCTACGCCTTCTCTCTTGCTCTCTCTCTCTCTCTCTCTCTCTATTTCCAGTATTATTACTCAGATAATCATTCAAAATAGTATTACGATTGCAACAAGAATATCGTGGCAAAAAACCTTCCGACTAGAAACACAATTATCGATCATCGAGGTGCATAAAAAATCGCATTCTCTCGTATAATAATTTATTGTATTAAAATATGAATATATTATATTAAATGTAAGTACTTACTTATACTTACATACTTATATACTTATTTTATATCGAGATATAATAACGATTAAAATAAATAACGTATTAAGAAAAATCAATAAACGTTAAGTAGAATATTTTACGGTCGTGTCGTATCTTGAAATGTTCTTTAAGAAAATAAATTAATAAGCTAGTTCTCTAAGATGAGTGTACTTATTTCCTATCTCTACTTCTTATATATCGTTAGTTGACAGTTATTCGGTTCGTTAATTAAGCACTACCGTTTTTATCGATCTCTATTGTGAGTGAGTGCTATTATCCTTACCTGAAATCGATATTTTCTTCAACCTATATAATTTATACAATATTATAATTATATATATATATATATATATATATATGTGTTGTCTACATCAGAGAGATGAAATTACAAAGTAGATTTTATTTCTCGATTATCTCTTCTGAGGATATTTGTGTAAAAGCTTTTTTTCTTCTTCTCTCTTGCTCTCTCTCTCTCTAATCATTCAAATAGTATATTACTTTACGATTGCAACAAGAATATCGTGGGCAAAAAAAAACCTCCGACTAACAAGAATATCGTGGCAAAAAAATAATCGATATCGATTTTAAATGTAAAGAAATCGCATCTCTCGTATAATAATTATGTATTAAAATAGAATATATTATATTTTAATGTAAGTACTTACTTATACTTACTACTTATATACTTAGATATCGAGATATACGATTAAAATAAATAACGTATTAAGAAAAATCAATAAACGTTAAGTAGAATATTTTACGGTCGTGTCGTATCTTGAAATGTTCTTTAAGAAAATTTAAATTAATAAGCTAGTTCTCTAAGATGAGTGTACTTATTTCCTATCTCTACTCTCTTTATATCGTTAGTTGACAGTTATTCGGTTCGTTTAATTAAGCACTACCGTTTTTATCGATCTCTATTGAGTGAGTGCTATTATCCTTACCTGAAATCGATATTTTCTCAACCTATAATTTATACAATATTATTATATATATATATATATATATATATGTGTGTCTACATCAGAGAGATGAAATTACAAAGTAGATTTTATTTCTCGATTATCTCTTCTGAGGATATTTGTGTAAAAGCTTTTTTTCTTCTTCTTATTTTTTTTAATTACTTTTTTGTTAATAAGCGTATAATCAAATTGATTGTAATGTGTTCGTAACGATTTTTCTTTTTTAAGAAAATTTCAATGATATATATTTAAATATAAATATTTTATGGTAAATAGAATTTAATATAATTTTTGGATCATTCGTACGTCGATTGTCTTCTTCTTTACTTTTCGTCTTCTGCCAATGCTTTTCGTTAGTCGTTAAAGTCGATTAAATTGGGGGAGAGTAAAGGGGGTGGGTAGGAGGATGAGGTTGGATTCGCGCCTCGAATAATACGATATATATACCCCGACGATGCAATGCACGAGAGAGAGTGAGAGAGTGAGATGGGGAAGAGGGTTGGAATACAACACACCGCGTGCATCATCGCAGCGCCTGGACGAAGTTTCATTTTCGAATCGCATTATTGTGATCGGGCGTGCGTGTAACGATTTAGGCAATTTTACTAAATATGGCGATTCCAGATATTTGGGAATTATTCATTCACGATGTAGATATACATATATACGTACAAAAGTATACTTATATTTATATATATATATGTATATATGAATATGTATATGCATGCATACGTTATAACAAGAAATAATTCCCGATTCGTTTCGATTTATAATTCAAGCGTCATCGAGTTAACGGCTTATTTTTCGACTATTGTTTACAAATCAAGACGATCGACAATGTTGAATCTTAATATTGTTTCAAGTTCCAAGTTTTAATTATAATAATATCTACGCGTATAAAATTGTATTTTAATTACGAAGAGAAAACGTGTTTCGTATAAGTGAATTTGCATGAAATGTCTTATATTTAAAATAAGAATATAGAAAAAATATTTCTCATATAATTTTTGCAATGAATGACACATCATTTTTCTATTAAAGTTTCTAATAATAATAATTAACGATGCGTACTTTAACGTTGATTACGATCGATCTAATAATTGAGCTATTACAATTAATTGTTAGTCATTTTCTTCAAATATATTTTTAAATCAACTCGTTTCTTCGTACGTTCGTGAATCCTTGTCAGAAAGGTACGGTAAAAGAAATGAAGGGATTCAACGAAAAGACGGAACGGGGGTGGGACAGCTAATCTCTATAATAATAATAATAATAATAATAATAATAATAAATAATAATAATAATAATAATAATAATAATAATGATAATAATAATAATAAAAATAATAATAATAATAACAATAATAAAAGTAATAGTAATAGCGGCGGTAACGATAATAGTAATAATAATAACAGTAGGACGGAACGTTAGTTTACGTAATAATTTTCGAACGCGTAATCGTTAAGAAAGGACGCCCGGCAGTAACTACGTCCATAATCGTTATCGTTACGGTTTACGTTGGCGTGTCCAACGCGCTTGCTACCTCTTCCTCCTCTCTCTCTCTCTCTCTCTCTCTCTTACTCTCTTTCTTTTACTCTCACTCTCTCTCTCTCTCCCTCGTATTTCTCTCTCGTTCTCACGAGAAACGCGACAGTCGTTCAGGATAACGCGAGTACGAGAAAAAAAAAAGGAGAGAGAGAGAGAGAGAGAGATTGAGAATAAGATTTAGAATAATCTCTAACGGGAAAGAAAAGGACAGAGAGATCGACGTCGTCATTATATCGGGTGTTAAATGAATATCCTTATCGCTTCTTTACAACAAGTATTTTACTTAGGATAGAAAGAATAGTTCGAATTTTTGACTTTATGTATTACCATATATATATATATATGTAGGATCAGGTGTGAGGAAGCAAAACAAAGGATTAATGATAAATAATGTTAGTGTATATTTTAGGAAAATATCGGTATGACAAAAAAACGTTTAAATGCTTCTTTAAATAACAGGAATTGTAACAACAAACGGAACGTCTTGAAAACTAAAAGTTACACGAATAATACGGTTTTGAAATATAACGTCTTAAACGACTTCGACAAAATAACAATTAAAACGACTTAATGAACAACGACTTAAACGACTTGAACGACTTTATAAATTATAACTCAAATGAATCGACTAAATTTCGGCTTCGATAATTTAACTCATTCACGATTTTACGTCTTTTCGTCGCAATGATCGGCTAACGACTTTTTCTTTTCTTTTCCTCCTAGCAACGACTCATTGCGCTGGTAATGCATCAACATACGCACATACACACACACACATCAACATTCGCCCAAACAAACAAATCACCCGCGCTGCACGAGCTATTTCCCATCAGCTGAGGGCTAACAGATGCGCATCATGCTTCGTCCCCACATATATATATAAATATCTATATAAATCTATTGTCGTTATTTGTAAATGTACCGTATTCATAGATTCAACGAGAAACGTAAAACGATAGCCATAACTGTAATATACTAAGTGCATTTCTTCTCGTAGATAAATTTCATCCCGAACGTAGTCGAATCTAAAGTGTATCGAAGGGGTGAAAGGAATTTCTAAGGTCGAAGATGCAAGACCATGGGTGTCGAGGAGGGGGGGTGATAGGGTTGGTAGGTGGTAGACTGAGGGCCGTGAAGAGATAAAAAAGGTGGCTGAAGGGGGAGGTGGAGGACGTTTTACTCGAGAGTGGGCATTAGTTTCAACGATTATTAGAGTTAGTTCTAGGCGAACAAGTTTCATAAATGCCCGAGGAAAACTCTGCCCGTATACTTGTATTTATACGATGGGTAGTTGAAAGAGAGAGAGAGAGAGATAGAGAGAAAGAGAAAGAGAAAGGGAAAGAGAAAGAAAGAAAGAAAGAAAGAGTGAGAGCATTGGAGAAAGCAAAGTATCCATCGCTCTGCTCGGCTTCATCCCTGGGGGTTGGGAGGCCTCTCTTTCTTTCTCTTTTCCTTTCTACCCCTTTCTTTCTCTCTCTCTATTTTTCTCTCTCACTCTTTCTCTCGTCTTCCCCTGGCACTGCCTCTTTCGCTCGCTTGCCTATTATTATTTTTTATCACAATATTTGCTTTTCCCACATTCTGTTTTATGTTAATGGTCGCTCCTACCCTTTCAACCGAAAAGAAAGGCTCCGAGAGAGAGACAGGGGGACGTGCTCGACCCCCTCTCTCTCTCTAACTCTCTCTTTCTCTCTCTCTCTATATCCCTTTCCTCGTCGTCTCCTTCTTCTCCTCCCTCCCGCCCATTCTTCCTCGGTTCCCTTTTTCTCCCGTAGCTCTCCCGCTTCGTATGCATGGCCTCGAGGAACTTTTAGCATTTTGTCTCGAATTTAAAAGTTTTTCCGCCTCTCGCTGGCTACCCCGTCTCCGCTACCCCTATCACCCCCAACCCCCTTAACTCTCTCTCTCTCTCATCGTTCCTATCTCTTTTTCCATCTCCCGAAATCGATTCTCTCGCGTTTTCTCTGTCACCGGTGGTGGTGCGACCCCCATCTCGCACGCTTACGTTATCCTCTCGTAGGTTCTGGGGTTGGTTTTCTTGACGCGCACGCGTCCGCGATACCACCACGCGAGAAAAGAACAAAGCGATAAGTGGGAAAAAAGGTATAAGAGAAATAGAGACGAGAAACAGAGAGATAGAGAGAGGAAGGGTGGGAGGGAAGGCTACGAGAACGGAAAAGAAAGAACCGACCGCGTTTTTTTCCCTTCACGAGCAAGGTTCCTCCTTTCCCTCGGACATTTTTCTATCTCTTTCTTTTTGGATTTTGTTTAATTCTTTTTGTTTTTTTCGAAAGGAGGAGAAAGGGGGTTTTTTATTTCTGAGAGAACCATTTGGAATTGTTTCAAATATATTATTATTAGGTTTATCCAAATTTTATTCCCTCGTTTTTTTATTATAAATGTTTGTGCAAATGCGTTTATGTAATTTACACGTGTATTTTATGCGCATATGGAATTATTTCCGTTTCTTAGAAATACATATTTTTATTTCCTTTTTATTTCTTTTTATTCTTTTTTTTTTTGCATTAACATACGCTCGTTAACGATAAATATCATTTTTATAGGCCGATGCAATCAATCGATAATACAATAACGTTTATTTATTTATTACTACACGTTAATGTTAAGAATCTATTATGATGAGAGAAAGAAAATGTAAAAAAATGAAAAAAAAAGAAAAATAAATAAGACGCGAACTTTATTAGCAATTACCTTGAAATCAATTAAAGTTTTATTCGATTTGTAATAGAAATAAATTTATTCGATTAATAATGTATAAAGATCATAAAATACGTTGGTTTTTTTTTTTTTTTTTTTTTTTCTCATATTTTATTTTTCTCCTTCTATAAGTGAAAAAAGTATGCGTACAGATGTGAGAGTATATTATAACGTTGGGAAGGTAAGGTCATAGAAAGTATATATGTGCGCGCGCACGCGTATGTATCTATGTAAGACTAGTTTCTTGTGTAGCAAAAAATAAACACAGTCTAGGTGACTTACTGTAGAGATAAGTTGATAGATTACACGAAGCCGGATCAGTTTACTTGGACACGCCGACGAAAACACATCCGTTCTCTTACGAATTCTGTCACACGTTAGGATAATAACGTATATATATATATATGTATGTATGTATGTATGTATGTATGTATGTATGTACATATATGTAAGGTATGTATATGTTACTGTAAGTAACAAAACATACATCGGATTCAGTGTTTCCCGTCTGGACGATTAATTTTAATTGAGAGAGCGTCAGTTACAGTTGGAGTTTAAGGATCGTTTTACTTTGATTTATTGAGTAATAATTAAATATTATCGATTTTATCAACCTATCAAATTCTTAGTTATTAACTGTATATTTAGCATATAATAAACAAGTGGATTAATTAACGATTTTTTTCCACATATTTTTCCCCCAGTATTTTCATCCAAGGAAAATAATATAACTCGTAATTCTTTTAAAAAAATTAAACGCGAATTTATACCCTAGTGCGTTTTGTAAAGATTGTTTTTCAGTCTTTCGAAACATGGAAGAAATTCATTTATTATAATCGTACGTGTCTCGTTTTATCGAGTACAGGTTGGATTTTTATATTATTCTTCTATATCTTCTTCTTCGAAGAAGAAGAAGAAGAAGAAGAAGAAGAATCATACAGGTTTTTTTCAAGAGATTTCATTGGGTGAACAACAAATTCTTTTTCTTCTTTTTTTTTCTCTTTTATACGAGACGCATATATTGCAGATATTATTCAGAATAGGTGTATTATCTCCTCTCGCGTATTTATGGAATTATATTAGATATATCGACAAATTCTCAACGTTCAATATTTTCTTAGATCTTTCAGGGACGAGTTATTTTATTGAGAGATGCATTTGTAGAAAACTTCGATAATACTTAATCTTTTATCGAAAATCGTGCTCACACATCGAGCAATATATATTATATTTATTTTTAATACTTTTCGTACTATTCATATCTACCATAAAATTAATAGAAACAATAAATTAAACGTCTAATTAATGTAACTCGAAAATAATAAATAAATGACACGCGTGTATTTATAAAAAAAATTGTACGAAATGTTCCGACAAATAATTTTAAACCGTTTCATTTTGATAACGTTTCATATTTCTTCGTTAGAATTTCGTGAATGGAAATACGTTGTAACTTAAGAAAATTAATTGGATAAGGTTTAAACAAAAAATTCTTTCGATAATTCAAAAGTAGACAAGGAGGTGGTGGTTGGTTGGGGGGGAGATGGAATCACGCCGAAGTGTAAAACGAAAGTAGAGAGAGAGGAGGGAGGAAAGGAAGAGAGGGACGAAGGGGTGGGAGGAAGGGAGTCTCGTTCGCGTCTCCCTCCCGCCCTTCCTCGTCCTATCTAGCTAGCTACAACCCCCACCTACATGCACCACTACTACTACCACCACCACCATCACCACCTTCCAAGCCCGAAATCCATAAGTTAAGAATTTTTCACGGAGTGGAAAACTTTGGAATAATATAGTGTTCGGTCGCCAAGCAGGCGCGCGCGGCTGCTACGAAGTTTCGTAATATATTACACGTTTCTCCGCTTCGTCGGCGGTGCTTTAACGCCGTTGCGGAAAACGAAGACGAAAGGTAGAAAGGGAGAAGAAAGAGAGAGGAGAATTGGCAGGAGGAGGAGGAGGAGACGAAGAAGAGGGTGGGAGAGAGAGAGAGAGAGAGAGGACTCGCCAACAAATTGGAATTTTTACTTTTAGGAAAAGTCCTGCTCGGCTTGTTCGTCCTCGCTCACTTTTTCTCTCCCTCTCTCTTTCTTTCTTTTTTATTTCTTTCTCTTCCCCTCGCTTGTCGGACTTCTTCGCGGACAGGAAAAAATAGAAGAAAGAGGAATATCTCTGGTATCTTTTTCTTTTCGAATCCGAATCTATGAAAAATCGTATTTCTCTCTCTCTCTCTCTCTCTCTCTCTCTCTATCTCTATCTATCTCTTTCCATCTCTCCTTCTCTTTCTTTTTCTTTTCTGTCTTTCATTCCTCTCGAGGATGAAAAATCGCGTTTTTATTCGTTTCGAACAGAATCGATTTTGGCTGTCTATCGGACGTTTATTAAAAAAGGAGAAAGGAAGGAGTTGGAGGAGAGAAGATGAAAAAAAATGGTGTAACTTCGGCACATCCACGTGGTCATGGTACCACGTACGAAGATAGGTAGGTTGGGCGTACTCGTACGAGTTTCAGCGAGTCGAAACCGTGGCGAGATATGGATATAATTTTATCCAGTTTTTTATTGCGGACATGTTGAACTAGTAAGGGCTTCGATAGCGGCAGCTGAGTCGGACATATTGCCCATAAATATCGGAGATAGCTGGCCACGTGTGCGGACTCACGCACTCGTTTTCGTAGTATGCCGTGTTCTCTCTCTCTCTCTCTTTTTCTCTCGCTCGCTCGCTCACTCACACCTACTCAGCCGTACCTGTAGATAGGCAGATTCGTATCGCGAATTCGCGTATACCCTACAGGGCCTACGCGTATGCCTATCTATTCCGCGGTGGCTCTATCATGAAATGGATTTTTTTCTAAAATCATGAAAGCGTTCCCTCCCGTCGAATCTCCCTCTCCCTCATCTCCACCCTCTCTTCCTCCTCCTCGTCCTCCTCCTATTCGTCCACCTTACTCGGCGTTTTTCGAACGGCGGTGGCCGCAGAGGCGGCGGCGGTGGCACCAGTGGAAAAAATGTTTCGAATTCCTCGATTCGCCGCGATTAGTTTCTGTCTCGATTGTTTGAAGCGAGCGATCGCGTCGATGGCCAATGGAATAAAACTTCTCCCTTTGGCCACCGCGCACCAGCCCTGCGGCCCCCGTTCCTCGTCATTGTCGCCCTTTTGTGTTTCCTCTCTCCCTCTCTCTCTCTCTCTGACGTTTTATTTTTTTTAACCCCCATCCTCCATTTCGTTTTGTTTTTTTCGTCTATCTCGTTCCGACGTACGCGCGCCACTCTCTACTTGTCATTGCCATCGAAGAATACCTTAAGTGAGAAAAGGAGGGAAATCAGAAAGGCGAATATATCGAAAGAGAGAGAGAGAGAGAGAGAGAGAGAGAGAGCGTATGAAGAGAAAAGAGGAATTCGCGTTTCATCTCGGCAGACGTCGCGCGCATTTTTTTTCCAGAGACTCGCCGTTTTTGTTGATCGGGAAAAGAAACGTCGTTGCAGCAGTTTCTCTCTATCTCTCTTTCCGTAGTGGAACCTCACGCTCCTACTACCACCACCACCACCATTACCACCACCACGTGCAGCAGCCCTTGGCCCTTTTCTCCGGAAAACGCACACCTTACAAGCGACATGAGCTTCGTGCGGATAGGCGCACGCAACTCGACACAACGGCCGTCCATCCGTTCCTTCCGTTCCTTCCGTTCCGTTTCGTTCCGTTCCGTTCGGAGACGAGCCGCTCGAACGCGACAAAAGGCGAAGTGGCTCTTTCATTGGCCGCGCTGCTAGAAAGCGCGAAATAAAAAAAAAGAACGAACGAACGAACGAACGAACGTTGATGAGGAGGAGGAGGAGGACTTGCTGAGGGGTTTGTTGGAGTACGGGGAAGGGTACGAGGAGACTTCCTATTATTTTAAACGCGGACCTCGATTCCCTCTCTCTTTCTTCCTTTATTTCTTTTTTCTATTTTTTTTTATTTTTTAGTATTTCTCCTTGCTTCCTTCTCTTTTTATTTTTCCATTCTCTTCCCCCTTCGTCGTTCTCCTTTCCACAGATATTTTCGGGGAAAATAAATAGAGGAGGAGGAGGAGGAGGAGGAGAGTATATTCGCGAGATGGGTGCACCCGGACAAACTGTTGAATGCTGTTGTAAAAAAAAGAAAGAGAAAGAGAGAGAGAGAGAGAGAGAGAGGACCGACGAAGAGATTTCGAGGCCTCGAGGTGACGCTCATCGTGAAATAAAAAGGGAGTAAGCGGGGTAGAGATAAAAGGGAAAGAAGGAGGAGGGGGTGGTAGCGGAGGTGAAAGAATAGATATACAGAGTGAAAGAGAAAATCGTTGCCGTCGTTCCAGGCACTTTTCACCGACGCCCACGACTCTCTTTCGTTCGTTTCAACAAGTGGTTGAGTGAAAGAGAAAGAGGGAGAAATAAAGATATAGAACGAATCCGTAGCTTTGATAGAGATGTTCGATCTTTCCTTTTCGAATATCTTTCGTCCACTATAGTTAATTAAATTCATTTATTTATCGTATCTTTCGTAAAATATTCTCATCGTTATCGTAGATTTCTTTTAAATGAATTAATTATTATATACATATATATATATTTCTACATTTTTATTAAGGGTGAAATCGTATAGAAAATGTTTATAATTAGCATAGACACCATGGTTATGAACCCGACGCTATCTTCGGACTAGCTCCAACAATAAATCCTTAGATTTGAAGGAAAGACGCGAACGGTAGGATGGGGGGTTCTCGGATAGAAGGCCGGGATGGAAGGAGGGGAATGAAAGAGAGAGGTGAAATAGCACAAAACGATACATCACGACGTCGGTCTTCGAAACTTCTCGTTTAATGCTCCGGATCTTAAGTACGCCGTCGGATGTGGGCGTGATTAATTACCAGTAAATAAGAACAGTCGAAGAAACACAGCATTTGTGGTGTCGAACGGTCATTATGAATTTTTAAAAATTTCGTTTGGGTTATGTAATTCACCTTCTGTTTTTCAGAAGTTCATTAGCTTTGTATTCAAACAAGAGGACAAGGAAAAGATAACGTTTTCGGTGGGCAAAATGCGAGAACGAGCATTTTAATTCTAGTTTTTGTCGATTTCAATCGGTTGTCTTGGATAGCTAGGTTGATCAAATTCGTCGCCTACGTGCAAAGTAAACTAAGCGGCGTGAGATCGAGTCCAGCTGGTTCTCGGAATCGAAGTTTTCCGTATTTAGTTGTGTTTTTGGTTAGTTGCTTGTCTGTAGATAAACCACTTATTACTGCAAAGGGATGTGTGAAAAATCGCAGTGGTCGCCTTCTCTGATAAAAAACTGCGCAAAAAAAAAAAAAAAGATAGCATTAATGGTGCTATCTTTTTTTTCGTATTCTTTAAATAAAATAAGAAATCAAGAAAAATTTAAGTTTTGTATTTACAGTTTTTGTGGACCATAATAGAAAGCGATATCATTGAAACGGAAAACGATTATTTAGTCTCGCATGCATGTTCAATAACGTCATTCACCATAGCGTTTTATCTTTCCTTATATTCCTTACAAAATAGATACAACATATTCTAAAGAAATAAAAGAAAGAAAAAAGAAAATCAATTAAACGTACTATACGATAAAGAAAATAAATAATAAAAGAAAGACAAATAAAAATATTCTCCTTGTCGGGGTATCGATCCGGCGAGATATCGATAATGGTCACGAGACCCCGCCACTACCAATTACTGTATTAAAGAAAAAGAAATAAATGAATATAAAAATATTGGAAGAATCATTACTCACATTTTATCGTAAACGGTTTATTACCATACTATGTTTCCGAAAAACAACGAGATTATTTTCAATGACTACTATAAGTGTGCAATGATTGAATAATTTCTAAGACTAGCAGCTATCGGACTCCTCTCGTAAGCAGCGTTTAACTTTAACAATTGTCGGACCGCTCGCTAAATCGCAAATTCTACTAACTGATTGTAATAACAGATTCTAAAAAGATTCTAGTAACAAAATACAAGTATATAATGACAACGACTGCTCATCGTTATGTCAACCGAATAATAAGATAAAAATACGATATGTGAGTACAGCGACAAACAGTCGATATGAAAGCGGGCGGTGGGAAAGGTTTTAAGTTTCCTGCTAAAAACATATGTTATATTACTACAGGATTTTTGAAAAAATTTAGTCACAATGCTGTCTATACTGAGACACGAATTAATGCAGGTATTGAATAGAGGAATTATGAAAATTTTGATTTTAGACAAAATGGTGTCTATTTGAAAAAAATGTTTCGTTTTTGAGTGAAATTTTTACTCTAAATTGTAAAAAAAAAATAGAAATAGTTTTTTTAAATATTATTTATCCCATCAATACCCGAGGAATATATCTACAAAGATTGTGTAAAAATTCGAAACCGATCGATTGAGCCATTTCTAAGAAATCGAGATCACCGACTTTAAAAACACTGTTTCGAGAAAAACGCGTTTAAAGGTTCAAAAGACTCTTACACTCAGTTAAATTTTTATTTTTTGACTTGCATTGAATCATCTATGAGTGGGATAAATGTTATACGCATGCGCAACCACAAATTCACGGCGCAAGCGTACTTTGAAAAAAAACTCCCACTCAAAACATTACCACATTTCTAACTATTAATAACTAATTAAATAATTAATTAATAATGTTAGCAATTATATATAGATTTTAAATAAGCATTTTGTTAGAAATTTAGCGCACTTATTCATTTTTTCCTGTTTTTTAAAATACCTTGCTTTACTTAGAAATAAAAGAAAAGTTTTCACAATTTCAATTATCAATAACTAATTAAATAATTAATTAAAAAATTTAGCTATAAAACAAACTTATTCATTTTTTTAGCTGTTGAGGTTTAAGTTCAACTTTATAATACTTAAAAAATCAGTGATTAAACGTGTTAAAATAAGGTGAAAAGTAAAAAAGAGCAGTGACGGGTGAAAGAAAAAAGCCGAGATTAGAATAGAGTAAAAAGTGTCTAGAGCGGCAAATTGAAAAAGGTAGATAAAGAAGATAAAGATAAAAGTAGATAAGAAAGATTCCTTAAATCCGGTAACTGATAAACCAGACGTCTAGCGTAGCAAGTGAAGTCGGCAAAGGGGATCTCTTGTTTATCATCTGATTTATAGTCAGTAACAAAGATTTCTGTCTTATCGTTGAAAACCTACTATAATGGCCGGAAAAACGAATGGAAATTTGAATACGAGAAATAATACAGGCATAAAGCCAAAGGAGCAGTCGCTGTTAAACTTTCGAAGGAAAATAAAGAAAGTAGAGAGTTAAATTAGAAGATGGGCAGGATAAGTATAGTCAAGAGATTGCCCAGTACCACGAGACAAACAGCAAGTGAGGAGCTTCCTTGGGAATTGTTCTTATTACAAGAAGTTCGTAAAAGGGTTCTCGATAATAGCCAAGCCTCTGTATACACTGACGGAGAAAGAAAGGAAATTCTCCTGGAATGCAGAATGTCAACAGTCTTTCGACGAATTGAAGAAGTCTCTCATCTCGCCGCCGGTTCTGATCTTCCTTGAGGCAGTGAACCAATTCGTTTTAGACGTGGATGCTTCAGAGCACGGCTTAGGAAGAGTGCTGTCTCCAAGCCGTAAGTTTATTTTGCGGACGGATCACGCTTCTATTCAGTAGCTCGTTTCATTCAAGGAGTTTGACGGACAGCTGGCTCGATGATTCGAGCGTTTGCAACGGTATAAACTTTGAATCCTTCACAAGAAAGGGAAGACCCATGGAAACGCGGATGTACTGTCCAGACTTACTTGCAAAAAAACCGGGTGCTCTTATTGCGCAAAGCGGGAAAAAGCGGAGAAAAAGTTTGAAGAAAAGGTAAAGAGGATCATCTTAAGGGAGGACGAGACTAACAAGTGGAGAAAGGGCTGCTCTCAAAGAGATGAGAGCATCCGAATAAAAATGAATTCATTTTGCAGGGGATTGTACCAAGCGCTCAGACTAAAGAGGTCTTGGAGGAAGCACATGACAGCTCGACTGGGAAACATTTCGAAATGAACAAGACCCTGGATAGAATTCGCAAAAAATTCTTTTGGATTAGGTGTAAGCAAGAGGTCAAAGAGTGGTGCGAAAGATGGTCCGTTTGTGTAACCAGGAAAGGTCTTTCGGAGAAGGGGAAAGGCGAGAAGAAAATCTAAAACGTGTATACTGCTACTTATTTTTCACTCCTGAATTTTTCATATCACAATACTAGCACCTAGTATAGGGAATTAAAATGAAGTGGACGTGAATACACTCAATAACGTAACACAATAGCTAAGTTTTGTTTGTGTAAACTAAATCTATGTGGGATCTCCTCTCACTAGTCAGTCTTCCAAAAGGATATTTGACGAACAAAAAAATAGGAATTCTGATAATGTTGATGATAGGTTCGTTATGGAAGGAAAGATCTCTTCACGGAAATGTAATATATTCTGATAAATAAATTACAAAAATAATAATAATAATACAGTAAGACGTATTCGCTGCTTGATTATTAGACGCTGACCGCATTCTTAGATCTTTTTCTCCTGTATTCGATCTTTGTCTCACCGTGAAACACTCTATCATTATTCAACTGTTTACATTATTGTTTTGCATATTAATAATTTGTTATAAGATGTAAAATGTAATATCCTGCCGATCAGCAAATTATAATTACCTGTTAATTTATTATATTCGTTCGATTTTAGATTACGATTTTTTGATGGTAAAAATTTAATTATTTGATCTTAAAATGAAACTATTTGTTACTGACGCTATACTGTAACTCGTAATCCTATCTAATGTACTGCAGGATGTATTAATGCAGAAGTTAATACTATTTATGGCAAAGGAATTTGAATTAGCAGATTGATAATGCACCAACCCCGATTGTACATACCTTAATGGCGAACTAACAAGGGGATCTAGCACTGGGATACACACGGATTTTAACGAGCTTTGGTATATTAGTGGTATACTTTTACGGTGTTATCGTAGTAAAGGGTTTTTACAAAATGCCCAGCCAATTTTGAGAAAAAAGGTTTTAAAGTTTTGATTTTCGTTATATATGTATTTATACTATCTTAATTTCGACCGTCTATCAAGTGGCTCGCTAGCGTCAGTAATAGCGTTCTTGCTTCTCGTGCGGCTAGTTAGTATTCGATCCTTCATGTGGGGAGTTTTTTTTAATAATTTTTTTCTATCTGTTTTTAAATCTTTGTTTCATATTTCTTAATTTTTAAATATATACAGGAAAGATCACAAATTATTTATTACAAAAAAATTTTAAATAATAAATATTTTCACATCTCGCGAAAATAATAAAGGAAAATTTTATCCTTTAATTACAGTTAACATTTTATTTTTTACCAGGTATATAAAAATAAATAAATCTTCAATATACTAACAAATATAACAATCGTATATATTTTAATCATTAATAATTTCATATATAATTTTTTTATGTCCAGGAGTTTTAACATTTATTGTACATTTATTTATATTTATTAAACGAAGATTCCAGAGTGATAGTTATCGTAAAAGCATTCAATAGTCCATCATCAATTGTCATAAAAAATTTTTCATAAAATGATTCGATATGCATGGTACGCTTCGAAATTATTAAAATCAAATGAAAGAGAAATATTTTTAAACGTTAATCTGGTTTGTTTTCTAACCAATCTTTTAAAAAATCGTTGTTTATGTAGTAAGTCATCTTTTATTAATTGCGCGAGATGTTAACAAAATTATTTTCCTAATTTTTTTGTAATAAATAATTTTCTCTTTCCAGTATATATTTAAAAATTGAGAAATATGAAAAAAAGGTTTGAAAACATATAGAAAAAAACTGGCGTGTGTACTTATGTACGCACGTAAGAAGTTATACTTCCTTGGCGTACCAAAATGAATATAGCATCAACAATCTCAAAAATAACTTCAAAAAAATAAGTATAATGTTATTTATTTATACATGAAGAAGAAAAAGGGTTTAATTAAAATAAGAAATAAAATAAGAAATAAAAAATAAAATAGAAAATAAAAAATGAAATAAGAAATAAAAAATAAAAAAATTCATCAAATAATAAACTTTGAGGTAAATTTTCTTCGCCAGGTGCAATACGTAAATATTGTTCTTTGTCCCACATTAATGTCGGTTGGTGCGCCGTAAGACTCTCTTCTACAGGAATGTGTTCACTGACATCATTTTGTCCAACTTTGTCGTTAATTTGATTATCATTAAAAAATGAATCATCAATTTTAATATCGTACATTCTATACAATGGAGACGGTATTAAAAATTGTAGCCAAGCTTTAATTGTACGCTTGTTAACAATGCCATGTAAGTAACTAGATCGGTGAATTTTCTTACGTTTAATATGCACATTTATACAATAATCATTATCGATATTTCTTTGAAGAGATTTGACCATTGTATTAACTGAAACAAGTAGGTTAATTAATTGACCATAACTAGCGTATTTACCATTCACATGTCTCAGACGTCTGATCTGCATAAAAGAAATACGAGGCGAAATTAATCTTTTAAAAACTAAATATAAAGGTGGTAAATGCTAAGGTACATCTGGATATTTGAAGCCGTTATATGTTGATATTAAAGGAATATTTTTCTTGTTTAAAGCTTGTATGCATGTATTACAAAGCTTAGTATTTTCTATAGGTACATAAGGTATAAATTGTATTAGAATATGCTTATGTTCATTAGATGGCTCTTTTAAATCCTTTTTAAACCACAATCTGTCACATACTAAGCATGGATGTTCTAATGAATTGCCCAAGAATTTTATTTTAAATTCCTTATGAGCTCGTTTAAATTGATGATAATTGCTATATGGCAAAGACTTATAAAAAATTATAAAAAAAATAATTTCCCTACGAAGAATCGAACGTTAATACCCAGCGCGAGAAACGAAGACGTTACTATTGACGCTAACGCACCAATTGATAATTGCTCAATTTTTTTCGTACAATTCTTAAGACTTCGAAGATGAATCAGAATGCATTACTGTTTTCTAATAACATAATAAAAATGAATTAAAATTATGTATAGACAAAAAATAAATTTCACGTTTTTAGAATATCCTTTCATATATATCTTGAGGGAAAGAGGAAAAAATAAATAGCAAAAAAATATTATAAAAAGTTAAGAAAGGGTCGAGTACCTTTCTTCATTTGTCGTCATAGTCATCGCGCAATGCGTAACTCAAAACGTATAAAGCGGTATCTTTCGTCGACAGACATTTTGGATTCGCTTCGATGGACCGTTTATGATGCACCTCCCTCCCTCCATGATTCGAACGTTTTTTTCTCATCGAGCATCGACGACAGAAGTGGAAAGAGAAGGTAGATGCGAGCTAGTGTACGCTAGATGGATGGATGGATAGAAAGAGAAAAAGAAAAAGAAAGGGACAGAAAGAGAGAGAGAGAGAGTATCATATGTAACAAAAACGAATATGTATAGTGTATAGGTATCTATATCTATGTGAAGGAACGGACACTACACGATCAAGGCGAGAGAGAGAGAGAGAGAGAGAGAAACCGGACACGCGTTTCGTGCGTTGCGTCTACCCGGTGTCGCGGAAATAATAGATGAACCG
Organism: Polistes fuscatus; assembly: GCF_010416935.1. NCBI lineage: Eukaryota > Metazoa > Arthropoda > Insecta > Hymenoptera > Vespidae > Polistes > Polistes fuscatus. The sequence continues at coordinate 433,664 of NW_025113099.1, forward strand.
ACTGCGCCGGCCGTGCTACCGAGAGGCTAAACAATGTTTTTCAGCCACTGAAATCCCCTTGAATTTTTCATCGGTCCCTATGTTTTAACCCTTTCACCACCCGGGAGGTAGATATCTCCAGCTCTCTCTCTCTCTTTCTTTCTTTCTTTCTTCCCTTCTTTCTTTCTCTCTCTCTTCTTCTCTAGCTCGTTCTCTTTCAACATCCTCGCCTCTCTTTTTGAATTATGTACGTACTCTGTGTCTGCCGGTATATGTCGCTCTCGTACTCTTTTTCTTTCACTCGCTCATTCACTCGCTCGCTAATTCTTTCATCCCTCTTTTTTTCTCCCTCTCCGAAATCGTTATAAAAACGTGACCGGCAGAGCAAAACGCGGAGCTTTCAGAGATTTTTTTCAAAGACAACCGTCTATTCTCGAAAATAGAAAAAAAAAAAAGAAAAGAAAAAATATCTTTAGTCGGTAGTGATATTGTAAAAAGTGAGAGTAGAAGAATGAGCGTGAAAGAGAGAGAGATAGGGAGAGAGAGAAATCCGTGAACGATTTGGTAAAAAGGAGAGAGATAGAAGAGTAAAGGGAGTATACATAAAACCATTATGTAATTACATTTAGATCGGCTGAACGAACGTACGCGCGTAGAGACAACGAAACGAAGAAAGGGTTATGAGAGAGGAGGAGGGCTGGGTGAGTGGTTAATTATGATCGTGCGTCGTTGCTATACGAAAGGGACGAAGAAAGAGAGGAAAAGAGAAAGCTCGGGAACAGGGATTCGATCTGAATTTGATTTCAGAGAAAAGGGTTGATACTACTTCCTCTCCGTTACCCCTTCTATTCTACTACTAACACTATTACTAGGAGTTTCGATCGCATGATCCAAGAGGTACCCTTTTCTTTTAGCGTCTACGTGTTACCTCAACACGGTATACCGTGCAAAAGCCGCGCATCCCTCTTTCCACTTACTTACGAATTATTGGCCGAACGGATAGACGGGTGGATATTAAACGAATCGTACTTATTTTCTTCCTCTATCTCCTTTTAGAATCTTCCAATTAACAAGTAGATTAAATATCGAGGTATTTCGATATTAGAAAATCGGAGAAAATCAAGGAACAAATTGTCGAATAAAAGAGAGAATAGGAATGAGTGAAAGAGAGAGAGGGGGGGTGTAGGAAAATGAGAACAATTGATGAGAACGATATTGAAATAGATAGATAGATAGAGAAAGAAAGAGAGAGAGAGAGGGAGGGAGAGGGAGCGAACTTTGACCCTTGGTCTTTGATTTTGTCCTGACGTGTAGGCACTACTACGCGATACGCTTTGGTCAACCTCCCGTGAAAAAGGCACGCTCCTGGACCAGGATCTCCATTACGGTAGTCATGGCGACCGCAATTGATTCCACGGGGAAAGGGCGGGAGGGTGGACGAAGAGAACAACGGTGAGAACGACCTGCGAACGAACGAGAAATAGAAAGAGAAAGAGAGAGAGAGAGAGAGTACGAGGAGAATCGGCAAGAGGGATAGAGAAGAACACGGACGCGGATAGAGAACGAGCGTGAGCGCGAGTAGAGTTGCTGCTGCTGCTGCTGCTGTTTCGTGTATGCCGCTAGTGAAGGAGAAACGATCGAGGGAGACCAAGATATGTAACAAGAGAGTAAAAGAGAGAGAGACACAGATAGAGTTCGACAGAGGGCATGGTGTTACTATGGTGGTGCTACACGGTACTCCCTTTATCCGATACAATGCAGGCTAAATAGCACTGGTCAGTTTTATGGTGTTGGATTAGAGATACGTCGCTCGTTTGAGGCGAGCCAACCCTTTCTCTCTCTCCCTCTCTCTCTCTTCTATCCATCGTGATCGTAGAACGCCGCACACTTCCTCCGTATCCCTTTTCCTCCCCGCAGCATACCACACAGCCGTGGTGGTGGTAGCCGTCGTCACGTTCGAATTACCTGCGTGTGTCCACCGCCGTTGATTCGCACGGGCCGCGCGATCGAGAATCGATTTCGCAATCGAATTTCGCACGGGCTCATCCCTTTTACCCGTCTGTCTGTCAGTCTGTCTCTTTCTCTCTTTCTTTCTCTTTCACTCACTCACTCATTCATTCATTCTCTTCCCGCTCATTCGCTCATTCGCACACTTCCGTACTCGCTTATTCGACAGCGTTAGCGAGATAAACCGCGTCTTTTGAAAATTCGATAATTAACTTCTCTTTCCCTCAAGTTATTCTTACCGTTTTGACAATTATTTTCATGTACCGACGATTACAAAATCGGCCTATAGTCACGTAACAGATGCTAACTTTGAACTATCTATTTTATACGATTTTATTTTAGAAAAGTTACGAGATATCTCTCTTCGATCGAATTATCGTCCATTTAAATTACCCATAAACTATTTTTACCTTATTCTCTTTTTCACGATGAAGAAATAGAAAGATAAAGAGAGATTTATAGAATAGCACACAACGCTAAAGGCAATCGGTAAGATTCTAAGTTAGAGAGATAGTTATTTGAGTTGAACGTAGGACTGTCAAAGTGTTATTACGCTTAAACTAACCAACCAACATATTCGATATTATCATTTAATATTATTACTATTATTAATATAATATTATTATTATCATTATCAAGATATTATGATGATTGTATATACGTATGGGGGTACAGTATAGAGAGAACTATTATGAAAATCGTCGTCATTCTCCTTCCCCTCTCTTTATGTGTCTATATGTGTATACCGTGGCCGGGTCTGCCTTCATAGGCGCGATATGCCGTCGAGTATTTAGTGCTTGATTGTACCGTTCTCTCTCTCTCTCTCTCTCTCTCTCTCTCGCTCTCTCTCACACTTTCTCGTGGGGAAGAGTACTGTTAACAGAAAGGGACAGAATAAGAAGAGAGTACGGCAGGCAAGCAGGCAGGTACGGTGGAAAAGCGAAGACCAAGCTAGGCAGGCAGGCACAGGGCGTGACAGACGAAAGGAGAAGGAAAACGGAAGAAGAAGAAGAAGAACAAGAAGACGTTGGTTAGAGTGAGACGAACAGACGCAACGTCGTCGTCGTCGTCGTCGTCCGCTCCGGAAAGGTCGATAAAGGTAAAATTGTCATAACGCGAGATGGCAGTAACGACACGACGATACGACGGAGGAGAGGAGGAGTCCTCTCCTAGTCCCGAGGAAGCGCCAAGGATAACTTTCTGTCTTCGAAGGAAGGAAAGAAGGAAAAAAAGGGAAGAGAAATTGGTTTGGAGACTGTGGGAGTAAGACGGAGAAAAGGGAAAGGGGAAAGAGATAAGAGATGTAGAGATAGATAGAGAGAGAGAGAGAAAAGATGTACGAACAAGCAACATCAACAACGCGCGATAAACCGAGCAAGTGAACGCGCGCATCGTAAAGCCATAAATTATTCGAAAGGAAAAAAGGTTTGCGTCGACGAGGAATATAGAATGGGAGGAGGGTGGTATAGGAGTGGGATGGAAGTGGTGGTGGAGGTAGTGGTGGTGGTGGAATGTCGCTTTCCGTGCTGACTGACGCGATACGCGGATCGTCCTCTCTTTCTCTCTCTCTCTCTTTCTATTTCTCTCTCTTGCGAGAGGAAGGGGCGAGTTATCAATGTCTGCGGTTAAAAAAAAGAACGCGTACATATCGATAATAATCCACGTTGACGGTACGGAGGATGAGGAAGAGGGTCGACATGGCCACGCAGGTGTGTGCTCGAGGTAACAACCAAAACTCGGATCTAAAGCTACCGTTGCTTGCTGCTTGCGATAGCCAGGTGTGTGCACTACGCGTGTGTTTCGTCGTTGAGCTACTACCGTCCTGTGTTTTTCTCTTGCTTTTCGCGTACACGTTCAAGAGAGAAAGAGAAAGAGAGAGGAAGAGAGAGAGAGAGAGAGAGTAGGAGAGGGCGGCCAGTGGCATTTTGTAAATTAAATTTTAAATAATAAAAATAGCCCGTCGCGCGCTCTTTCTCTCTCTCTTTCTCTCCTTCTCTATCCCTCTCATCCTAGTCACTTCCTACTTTTTCTCCTCGTCTCTCTTTTTTCCAGCGAGCATCCATCGCTGCTCAACCTCGAATACACCCTTTGGCCCTCTGTACCCTTGTCCATCGGCTTCCTCGACAGTCACCGTTCTCTCTCTCTCTCTCTCTCTCTCTCCCTCTCGCTCTCTCACCGGGTGCAACCCACTTATTCATTCGTCGATAATAATTTTATTCGAGGGTGAAAAATTGCTGTTTCCTGTCCCCCTCTGTTTCACCCTCCTTCCTCGCTCGCTCGCTCGCTTGCTCACTCTTTCTCTTTCTTGCTCTCTCTCGCTCTCTCTCTCGTCTTCTACCTCTTTCCTCCTTTTCAGATTTTCATCTCTCTTTCTTTTTTGGACGAGCGCAAGCTTTGCCGGTGATGCAGCTCGACGCCGGGGCAGATACGAAGGTAGCAGAGTCCTCATGCATACTTCAGAGTGTTTTTGATCGGGCCGGACCCTTGGAATGAAATATAAAAATCGCAATAAAGCGTCGCTACCGGTGAGGCGGGGGTTGTTTCGATTACGTATCCAGGATTCGGAGTAACTGCTGTTGCTGTTGCTGCTGTTATTGCCGCTGCTGCTGCTGCCGCTGCTTATTTTCGACGATGCGATTACAACGAACGAGAAAACCGTTTGATTCTACGTTCATGTTACAAAATTCGAACGTACACGTGCGTTAATTTATCATATCGAACACATATAAAAAGAAAAAAAAACGATGCTGTTACTACTCCAATAATGAGATCAATTAAATCTTTCCGAAAGGTTACAAATAAACGAAAATTAATATAACAATCAAATAACGCGAGTTTAAATATCGTCATCGAATATTATCAATTAAACTATCTGTAAGAAATGAGAGAGAGAGAGAGAGAGAGAGAGGGAGGATACGTTGAAAGTAAACGATCAAACGATTTTTTTACGAACACGATATATAAGTGGTTTGTAAAAGAACGAGTATAGAAGAACCTTTTTTGTATCGCACTTTAACCGACTCTTTTTACACGTTATTATCACTTTTGTTCAACGTGTCACACGTGTTATACGCTATACGTTGTCCCACTTTGACCGCACACTACGTTACGTGTGCTCAGGGATAAAGAGAGAAAGAGAAAGATGAGTTTACTCAAGGATCGACATATTCCCTTATCCTTTGTTTTCTCTCTTTCTCTTTCTCTCTCTCTCTGTTTCTCTCTCTTACTCGCTCTCGTACTCTCAGGACGATTCCACCGAGAAAGAGACACGTCGTGACGCTCGTTACGAGCGAGATTTGACGAGGATTATTCCAGGTGCGTCGAACGAACCAGAAAGAGAAAGACAGAGAAAGAGAGAGTGAGGGAGGGAGAGAGAGGGAGTTAGCACGCGCGCGCGTTCATCAGACCCGACTGAAACTCGTTCTAAGCTATTTACGAACGGCAGGAAGCCATCGCAAAGTCAATTCGAGTTTTCAGAAAGTGCCTGTTAGGACGAGTCGTCAAGTGGGGAAAGAGCAACGAAGATAAAGAGAGAAAGAGAGTGAAAACGAATGAAAGGATGAGAAAAGGGTTGGTGGTGGTTGTGGTTGTGTTTGTGAAAAAGATGATGAAGAAGAAGAAGAAGAAGAAGAAAAGGAGTATGGAGAGAAAGAAAGAGAGGGGCTAGAATTTAGAAGCGAAAGAGGCAAGAAGAAAAATAGCGTACCTTTCTTTCTCTTTCCTCTCCCCATACTCTTTTATTTTTCTGACGGTACGCTGAACTTTTTAACTTCTATATCTTACGATCTATATCTATATCTATATATATAAATATAATATATATATATATATATATTATATGCACGTATACATTTTTATGTGTATATATATATATATGTATGCGTTTATGTTTACTCGTACACGTGTAAGGAAGAGATGAACAGATAGAAGAAGGGAGAGAACTCTTGTAGGCCTGTTTCATGTGTATGTGTATGTACGTATGTTTCTGTCTGTCTGTTTATAATATCTTGGTATGTATTTGTGTATAAATGTACGAACGCAGAGGTGGGCACACACGGGCACGTTTAGACGTAGCCAGACTGATAAATGATTCATACAATATTTCTCTCTCTCCCAGGCTTCCCGACTCGCTTTGCTATCTCGTTCTGCTCTCGGAGGTTACGAAGAAACTGGCGAACATTAATATATATTTTATGTTTTATATTTGTTTCAGCGAGCGTGTGCTTGAGTTAACTTTCTCTCTCTCTCTCTCTCTCTCTCTCCCTCGCTCGCTCGCTCTCACCCTTACCCTCTCTTTCTCCCTTTCTTTCTCTTCTTTTTCTCCACGGTATGTTTACATGTGTTATATACGTGTGCATGTGTGTGCGCGAATGTTTGCGTGGAATCGCGACCGCAACAGTACGCCTTCCTTCTCTCGAGATGGATGAAGCGAATCGTGCGGCTCTCGTTTGTGCCGAGTGTATACCGAGTGAACGAAAGAAATTCTTTCCCTCCCCGGTCCCCTCTATACCTATAAACTCAAACCAACCCTCCCTCCTTCCCTCCCTCCCTCTCTTTCACCCTTCCTTCATCTTTCTCTTATTTTTTTGTTCTCCTTTTTCATTTTCTTTATCTTATTCTTCTACTACTACTTCTTCTTTTTCTTCTTCTCTCTCCTTCTCTTTCTCTTTCTTCTTCGTCTTCTTCTTCTTCTTCATTTTCTTCTTCCACCACTTTCTCTTCCTCCTTTTCCTCCTCGAACGTTCGCCGTACGAGAAGTTTACGATTTCTCGTGAAAGATATATCGCGCTCGGGAAAATAAAATAATTTTTATGTCGTTGCCTCGACGTCTGCCGGAAATTCCAAAGTTTCCCCTTTTCAGATGGATTCTCGAGTGGAAGCAGTAATACGTCGAGGTGGTTCGCCAACTTTCGAGATGGAAAATCTTACGGTGTTGATCTCTCTCTCTCTCTTTCTCTCTCTTTCTCTCTCTTTTAAAACGTATTCCTTCCAACGTCATATTTTTATTTTCTTCTTATACTGGTTCCATTGTCTATTTTTCTCTTGTCATCGAAATACGACCCCTTTCGTCGTATTAATCGACGATTACAATCGATAAGGATTTATTTTATTTCGAGATAAAACCGTAAGTGTTCCTCGATAAAAATATCTTAAAAGATTAAAAAGAAAAGAAAATGAAAAAAAAAATATAATATATAATATATATATATATTATATATAAAAAATATTATAAATAAAAAATAAATATATAAATATATATAGTTACATATTTTACTATTTTATACTTACATATACAACTTGTTAAAATATATCCGTTCGTGTTAAATACTGATAACACACAGATTTAAGAAAGAAAAGAAAAATTCTATACTTGAAGGATAAAAACGAGGGCAACTTCGGAAACGATGTTAATATCGTGAAAGTTATTCGCGACCTTTGACCGACCGACGACAGGACAAATATAATATATTTTAAGATTTCCCTAGAGATGAATGAGAGAGAGAGAGAGGGAGAGAGAGAGAAAGGGAGAGAGCGCGGGCGCAATTTTTGAATTCTTTAAGAGCGGAGAGACAGAAACAGGCGCGGCCTTTAAAAATTAAGAATTTTAAAACCGTTTCGTAGTAGATTTCGTATTAACCGTGCTGCGGTCGCACCAACGGTTTCAAGGAATCGCCCGTTGTTAATAAATTAAAGGACTGTTATTTTCATTTACTCACCGCCGATAGCCTTTCTTATTTTGCGTAAATCCTTCTTCTTTCGTCGATGATTATTCATTCGAGAATTCGAAAGTGGGGAGATAAGAAAAATAATATATCGACGATTGCTTTCATTAAGTCGTTGAATTTGTCCCCCTCCCCTTTCTTCCCTGTACGCACGTTGCCAGATCGTAATTGTACTCACCTGAAAAAGAAAAATCAAAAATTGCACGGGTTATACAATTTATGTGAGAATGATTTGAATCGTTGCGTTATTCTGGTTTTTTTTTTTTAAATGAATATCACTTTTTTTAAATCATATTTTTGTGTCCATCCCCATATATTATTTTATATTTTCTTTTTCAAGTAAATCGTCAATAAACTTTACTTTATTTTACATTACGTTACATTACATTACATTACTTTTATCATTATAAACTTACACCTAATTACGAATTTACAAACTCATTAGGAACTTACGAACTCGTTACAAAACGAGTGAATTCTTTGTTCGTCCTTTCTACAAAATCAATAAACATACTCCTTCCTCCTTCCTCTCTTTCTCACTATCTTTCTTTTCCTATAATGTTATACCATGAGATATACAAATAACATCATAGATATCTCGTTCTCGGACAGTATTATTACATCAGTCGGATAAATCAAAGAGAATCACCGCTCGGTACGACGTTAGTTTCTACCCTTCTACGTTTGGACGTTTCCAATATATATATGTATATTGAAGTTATGATTAAAATCGTTTTACTTGTGCTCGACTCGACTCGTAGAATTTCCAATGCTTTAATAGTCGATGAGTTTCACTTAATGACATCCAAAAACCATCTGCCGTGTGATTTTCCTTTAGGGATATTTAAAGTCCTTTCGGATTTTCGTTAATCGTAGGATCGTTTGCGCGATGTGCACGGTGCGTAAAGAGATGTCAAGGGAAGGAGGAAAAAAAGAAAAAAACTAAAAAAGTGAAAGAGATAGAAAGAAAAAGAAAGTTTTAGGTAAACCAGTCGACAAATAAATTCTTAATCGGTCTCTCGTTCGAGTAAACCTCTTACGATCGCGTTATAGCAATTCCGTAGATCGAACTGTACGGAATGCCAAATGACTTGAACGAAACCTATACACGAGGGAGCGGAGAAAAAGGGTTGGGGTTGGGTGTATGTAGCAGGCAACGTATATACGTGAAACTCGATCGTTGTGAAATAATTCAATTTTCGTGGCAGGAAGTCGCGTGCGTTCGACGACGTACAAATATTTTATTCAAAACCCAGCTAGCTTTTTTTCCAAAAGTCTAAACCGAAAGTGAGCGAGAAAAGGGACGGCGGGAAACGATGTTGCGTTCGATCGAGAAAAGAATCAATTAATTTTCTCATAAAAACGTGCGTCCCTTTTCAATCTATTCCTTCATCTTTTAAAAAGATGAAAAAAAAAACAAAAACAAAAAGAAATATCAACAATCTATCCATCCCGGTGAACGAATTATTGTCGATAAACTTCCTCAATGTTTTATCATTCGATTGATTGCCCTTTTAACGCGTATTTATTATTCTTTTATTTTTTCTCTCCTTCTTCTTTTTTTTGTAATTATTTTCAAATATAAGATTTGAATTTCTCCACCACGGTGCCAATGATTAAATTAATACTAGTCAATTTATTTCTATAGAGAAAAACTAAACTACGGATAAGATAAGTTTACTCGGGATTAATTAACTTTTCTCTTTCCTACAATTGGATCGATTCAACGAGCAGGTGGATAGAACTTATCGAGTCGAGTTCTCGCGTTGGCGGATTAACGAACGTAAATTTAGAGTTAGATACGAGTGAGAGAGATAGAGCGAGAGAGAGGAAGGTGGGTGGGACAGGTGGACGATAGTAAGCACAAACAAGGCAGGTAGGCTTGCGAAGGGTGCGAGCGTTGTAGGTACCGTGAGGATCGCCACGGGGCATCTCATCCTGGCATAGCTCAGAATTGCCTCGCTGCGTAGGTAGAATTGACAGCATAGCAATAACATTGTATGCATCCGCGTTATGTATTTATGTAAATGCATATTCCCTTGCTCTTCCCTCTCACGTCTCTTTCTCTCCACCAATTCTACCACTATCTATCTACCTATCTATCTATCTCTATTTCTCTCTCTCCTTCTCTCTGCAGTCACGTACGTAGAGAGCTACCGTTCGAGTACGTTCTCTCGACTGGCCGATACTAGCTTTGAGAGAGAGAGAGAGAGTGAGAGAGAATAGCATACTCTTTTCCACCACCCCATTACAGGGCACCCCGTGGCGCGCGTGCGTTCCCTTGCACGCGGAGAAACGTACGGAATCGCACTCCATGCGTTGTTAATGTGTGCGTAAGGCGGACCTACTACTCTGCTACACTGAGAACACACGAACGAAAGCGCTAGGACGAGAACATAGTTAGGCTTCGATGAAGAGAGAGAGAGAGAGAGAGTTAGATGGTGGGGTGAGGGGGGTCAGGAAGGAAGGAATATAAGCGGCGTATAAGCCAAAGGATGGAACTACCACCGAGGCTAGTGCCGACGCTACACGGTCGTCGTCGTCGCCACCACCACCGCCGCCACCACCGCCACCGTGCCACGATACACACGGCACATAGCATACACCGATCACATTAATCAGAGGTTATTGCGTGCATTCCTAATCATCCGGGGGCCTCTAACTATTCCCAGATTCTGATTGGTGCATTACTCGGTATTTCCGGTATGATTCTGCATTCCAATTGGCCGAGCGCATCGCGCCGTCGGCCCTCGTAAGGTTATGAATTTCAATTTGCCCGCGAGCTCTCAGTGAGTTTCTTTCTCTCTCTCTCTCTCTCGCTCTCTTCACTTTACGAAGCTACTCTCCTCTTGTGTGTTCTCCATCGAAACGCAGCACTACTTTCGCGAAAGATATTCCCTCCTACCATGCTTGAGAAATGATATCTGCGCTAATAAATATATATATATACATATGTGTACGTGAACGTGTATATAGGTATGTGGTATACATATACGTGTATGTATGTGTACGAGGTCGAGTGGCCGGAAACGAACGAATTTACATTCGTATATGAGAAAAAGGAGTCGTGAGAATGAAAAAAGGGGTATCAGAAAAGATATGAGAGAGAGAGAGAGAGAGAGCGAGTAAGTAAATGACAGATAGAGATTGTCGACGAGAGCAAAAGTAATTTCGATTTCTGAACGCGTCGCGCGAGACTTCGATTCGCTCGCGATAATCACCGAGTAATTAACAATCCCAGTTTCAATTCGGTCGCCGCGGAAAATAGCAATTTCGTATTATCCTACAATATTGCAGTAGTGAGCGAGCGAGCGAGCGAGTGAGTGAGTGATTAGAGAGAGAGAGAGAGAGAGAGATAAAGTAGGCCCTGCCTTTCGATGTGCAAGAGGCAAACGTCACCAATCCTTTCCCCACCAGAATTCCTCGACCGAGTATCCAAGCTTGTCTCGTGGAGATTGGGGCCAGAACCTCTCTCTTGTGTATGTGCATGCATATACAGAAATACAAACACACACACACACACATACCAGAGAAGAAACGCGTCACTTTCCATCTTTCCTCTGTTCGTTTGGCCTGAAACTCGACCTGCTGGCTGGCTGGCTGGCTGGCCGGCTGGCCCACGCGATTCTGCACATTTTCGAATTTCCTATTTGTAATTAAGCAATCAAGCATCGCGAAACCGTTCTACCTCTCCCCCCTTTCGTCCATCACACCATCCTCCCTTCCTTCTCCAACCATTCTCTCTACACCATTGCACCCTTGACGCTGTTAGCTCCCGTTACGGGTCGTCGGGGTACCTACCACGCGAGAGTCAGAGGTGAGACAATTAATCATTTCAATTAACAGACAATTTGATCTCCAATCGCCGCCACCGAGAAGAATATTGGAAAGCCCGGAACACGTCGGAAGTTGTCGCCCGTTCGTTCGTTCGTTCGTTCGTTCGTTCGTCCGATCGTTCGCACTCCCTCTTTTCAACTTTCTATTTCTCTCTTCATTTCTTTCTCTTTCTCTTTCTCTCCCTATTCCTCTTTCTATCTATCCATCTATCTCATATATGCCGAAATAATATGACACGATTATGCAAGCTTTTCCCCTTCTCGATTTTCTATCGGCACGTTCATTTCATTTCGTTTCGTTTCGTTTCGTTCAATATGTCCCCCCCTAAGCCCTCCACCAACGAATAAAAACAGCAGAATTATTATTTATTTAATATCCGCATGATTTACATTACTTCTTTCTCCTTTTGGTTTGAATTTCTTTTTATATTTTTTTTTTTTCTTTTTTGTAGAAAACAAATGTATATACACGCATCAAATTTATATATAAATCTATTATATTCGATTTTAAGTAAATATTAAAGGGAAAATAATGGGGTAAAATTACACATTATCATAAAATTTAATGAAAAACCTAATTGTTGCACATATATTATATTGCGTATTAAACATTAATATCTTGCAATTTCCCAACGCGAATGCATTTAGTAGTAAACGATTAATAATGAATGGAAAAATTTTAAATATTATAATATTATTTTTTAATCTTGACCTTCCCTCCCTCGTTCCCGATTTCCCTGAAAAACAAAAAGAAAGAATTTTACGAGTGAACGAAAGAGAGAGAGAGAGAGAGAGAGAGAAAAGTTCATATCTTTTTCGAAAAACGTCTCGCATCGATTACCATCGTAAATACTCGCGAGTCATGATCATTCTCGTGCGTGTTAATTTTCTTTCCCCCTTTTTCCGCACAATTTTCCGTTTTAACAATCAATCATTCGTTCGATCGTTTTATAAAAGATCGTAGTAATAAGGAAATGAAAAAAAAGACTTAACGGCATAATTGCATTATAGAATCAGCTTTGAAAAATTTGGCGAGGAGAGTTTCTTAGCAAAAAGTTTCGCGCGATTGGAAAATCGAATTTTCTTCGCTTATTATCGTTTAAAACGATGTAAGTAATTTCTTATTGAAGGGAAATCGAAGTCTCCGGAATAAGTAAGAAATGTTTTTTCGAGATACGCGCGATAGAAAATAACGAGAATAGACAAACGACGTATTATAATAATAATAATTATTATTATTAATATTATTATTATTATTATTATTATTATTTCGTTTTCTTTCCTTTTCTTCCCATGATTATTTACATATTCGTCTCGCAATAATTCAACGATTTTAATTAAAATTACAAACGATTATTTCCTTCTATTTCGATATAGATAAAAATAATATAATATTTAACAATATTAGAGAAAACTAAAAAATGACGCTAATAAAAAGTAAAGTGTCGATGATAGATGTCTCGTTGAAATTAATGGGAGAGGGGGGCGGGGGTAAGGAACATGGAAATGCGAAAAAATGAAGTGGAAAGGTGAAATCGTTCGATGGAAAAATAAAAATAAAAAGAAAAGAAAAGAAAAGAAAAGAAAAAAAAAATAAGAAAAAGAGAGAGAGAGAGAGAGAGAGAAAGCAAGAGCTTAATGACGTTAAGAGCCGCGAATCACTTGGTGGTAAAAGTCTGATTGAGAAAACTCCGTTCTGTTTTCAACGTACCGTTCGAAAAAAAAGCGGAATTTTTGCAGAACGGAGGCAACGAACGGTGCTGCGGAAAACTTATAAACGACGACGAAGAAACGAGATAATATAATATTAGCCCACGTCAAGGAAAGAGAAAGAAAATGAAAGAAAGAAAGAAAGAGAGAAAGAAAAAGAGAAATGGTGACGATACTAATGTCTGAGGAAAAGAAAAGAAGAGAAGAAGAAGAAGAAGAAGAAAAGAGAAAAGAAAGTGAGTGGAAAAGCAAGAATAAAAAGGAAAAAGAAAGGAAAAAGAGAAAACCACAACCGATTAAACAGTAAAGTAGTTAGTGAGCCACAATGAGTGCCGCGAGTCGTCCGGTCTGTTACTACTTCGAGAAAACATTAAAAAGAGAAAGGAAGGAAGGAAGAAAGAAAGAAAGAAAGATCCATAGATCTGAGAGAAACTTAAATAAAACGAAAGAAATCTCAAAGAAAAATCTATCGAGTTTTGATGATTCGAAAGCATAAGCAAACGAAAAATGTTATTAAAAAAAGATCTATAGAAAAAATAAGATAAAAGTTAAGAATTGTGGGGAATACATTTAGATTCGTATTATTAAAAATAAATAATGAAAACTATCGATCATTTTGAGAAGAGAGAGAGAGGAGTAAACTAACAACGACCATGTTAATACCGCCATTTTGTCGGATACGACAAAGGTTAAAGGTGCAGTAGGGGTGATCTATGATGCGTAGAAAATAAGAGAGAATAAGAGAGAGAGTGAGAGAGAGAGAGAGAGAGAGAGCAGGGTGGAGACGACATCGTTCGAAAGTGGAAGGGCCAGGAAGGCAAAAGGGTGGTAAATAGGAAATAAGTCACTGCCGTAGGGAGTGAGAGCGGATTTCACACCAATTTCTCGTCTCCGCTCTCGTCATTGGATGAGAAATTGTCAAATCGGTGCTTTCGTAACGACTCGTTCGACATCGAACACCTAACCCCTCTTTTTCCTTGTCTCCTATGCGCGGATCAGAGTAGAATCAGTCTATCTCCGTCTCTCTTTTTCTTCACACAGACACACACACTCATATACTTAAAAACATACTTCATCTATCTTCCATCTACTCGCTCATCCGGCCGATCGTCGATCGCCTATTTGTCCTCCTGGTATGAACACGTACCTCCTAGACGTAACGAAGTTTCTTTATTACGCTTGTGAATTCATCCGCGACTGCGAGACTTCGATGATCGGAATGGGGTTCCACCATGAAAGATAACGAAAGAAAGAAAGGAATGGGACCGAGAAAAAGAGAGAAAGAGAGAAAAGAGATGTAATTTGGATATTACAAAATCGTATTTCTCGTCTTTGTAATTTTAGGAAATGAAACATTTCACATCGAATATTTCCTTCCTTCCTTTTTTCCTAAACACGTGTCTATAATTATGTAACAATGAGTAATACCTAATTCGAAATATCAAATTGATTTTCATAGAATTATTTGTTTTTTTTTTTTGTTCTTTTTTAAAAAGTACAAATTTAATTCTGTAGGTAGAAATTTTCTCGAATACATACACACACATACGCATACACACGTGCATGCACGCACGCATGTAAAATACGGGTTTCCTAAAGGAATTTAGAAAGATCAAGGAGGAAAGTTACGCGATTAGATATCGCGTAGAGAGTCATTAAATATTTATTTTCGACGGAAATCTGGTTCCTTCGCTTGCCTCCGGGGTACGGAGGCTGACTCGAGATTGAAAGTGTAATAGGTCGTCGGCCATGTTGGTTTTCTCAACCCTGCGTCAATTAGTCGTCGTCGTCGTCGTCGTCGTCGTCGTCGTCGTCGTCGACGGAAGGGTGCCGAATAGAGAAGAACAAGATGGCGTCCTCCTCCTGGAATCCTTTTTTTCCACAACGAATACCGAACATCCCTCCATTCCAAAAATTTATTAATCTCGATAATAATTTATCGTATAAAAATATCCGGGCAATTAAGAAAACAAAAATAACATTGTTTAAATGCCTCGATAAAACTATAACAAAATAATATCACGCGTTAATAATATCGCATTGATAAAATAACAATCCTATCAAAAATCATTTTAACGGTATAAAACAATAGATACAACGATAAACAATTATTACTACGTAATTTGATGGAAAAGGGAAAACCCTTCGTTTGATTTGACAGGATAAAAATAGAAAGGGGGATACAATTGTTTTCTCTAAATAAAATAAAAAAAATAAAATAAAACAATAATAATAATAATAAATAATAATAATGAAATATAAATAGATACAAAAAATTAGATGTGCAGGGGAAAAAAAAAGAAGACGAGGGGGTGGAAAGGGATGGATAGGGTAGTAGAGCGAGAAAATTCGTGAACGAACGTTCGGGTCTGCGTCGATCGGCGATATAGAACGGTGGTGCGTTCGTTCGTATAATTTAAAATAGCAACGATTCCCAGCCCATTTTTATCGTAATCATTGTTATTAGCGGAACGTGCAAGCGTTATTATCAGAGTGGAATGCGCTACGTGCGAATGAAAAATAACAATATCGAATGCGGGATGATACGCAATTTGGCAAGTGACAAGCCGGGGCAAAATGCTGGCCCAATTTAACCAATATACCAGCGTAATTAATGACATTGCATTTCTCGACGCTATGTATGTGGGAGAGAGAGAAAGAGAACGATGTCGTTACAATTTCAAGTAAAATTATGTCGTTACACATATTATGTGCGTTACTGAATTAAATGGAATATATTTAATTCGCTTACCCATTTCTCTCTCTCTCTCTCTTTCTCTTTTGCACCTTGCCTATCTCATTTTATCTTTCTTGTTTCTCTTTTGCATACTCAAAGAGTTGTTTATTAATTTTGATTAATGGATCTTACGCGAGGAGTGGTTCGTTAGGGCTGCAGCTCGACACTCTCTCTCTCTCACTCTCTCTCTCTCTTTCTGCCCTTTACATAAGAATACACGTGGCCCACTCATCCGAACACCTTTAGTCCAAAAATAACTTAGTTACTCTTCTCTACTATGACGTAGAATTTTGGAAAGCCTCAAAGGAATATAAATATATACGTATGCATATATACATGTACGAGAGAAAGGGAGATACTTGCATAATGAAATATAAAAATAAATTACAAACGATGATACACTATCTCGTGCTTTACGATGCTCGTCCATACGGAAACACTCGTGAGACTGTACTAATGGTAATAATAACTCTAATAATAATAATAATAATAATAATAATAATAATAATAATAATAATACAAGGGGCAAGAGGGAATGTAGATCTCGTCGCGACGGGATGAACCTTGAAACGCATCCTCTAAAGATCATCATTATAAATGCCATCATATCTCTCTCTCTCTCTCTCTCTCTCTTTGTTGGTTAGACTGACCGGAAGGACGTTTAGTAGCCGGCATAATGACATGCATACAATAACGATAAAGATAGCGAATAGGAGTAGGTGAAAGAATGAGAGGGAACAAGAGGGAATTCGAAGAGAAAGGGGATGACGAGGAAGGGAAGGAAGGGAAGGAAGGAAGAGAAGGTGCAAGAGGTAGGTAGTGTGCGTTGTCGTGTGGAAAGCGAGCGAAAGCGATTATGGATTATCGTTTGGTAGCGTTAACGACGACGTCGAGAATAATAACTATTTCAACGACGGCTATGCGATTCGATCCTCGCGGTTAACGAAGGCGCTTGATGGAAGCCCATAAATAAGTGACTGATAATTTTGAGAATCGTGTCAGAAAGAAGACACCAACAAGGAACGAACGAATGACAAAATTCAAACCTAACACGAAGAGGAGGAAGAGGAGGAGGAGGAATCGCTCGTTGTTTCTTCTTTCGATGTAAAATCAAATTTTCACGCGAAGAAAGAAAGAAAGAAAGAAAGACAGAAAGAAAGAGAATGATAGCGGTAGAGATCGTTAAGGCTAAAGTTTAAATCGATGTTTTGAATTTGTAATTTTCTAGATCGGTAGACGAGTGGCGCAGTAGACGAGTTACGACAAATTGCAAAGCACGTTATGCGATTTAGAGAGACGTGAGACGACAAGTTACGTGTGTTACGTTTATGTTCTCTACCTTCGAGAAATAATAAGAAGAAAAAAAAAAGGCCGAGATTGAACGAGTGTTAATAAGTGGGAGAGAGTGAGATAGTGGATTTTAAGGGTCGATGAAGTAGTAGTAGTCTTTCTCTCTCTCTCTCTTTCTCTCTCTCTCTTTCTTTCTTTATCCCTCGCACTCGGTCTCCTCGTTCTTCGTGAGAAGGCTCGCATCGACGAATACGAAAATGCAATTAAGTCGAAAATGTGCGGCCGAACTCGTTGCATATTTGTCGGTAACGCGACTCGTTAGCATGAAAAAGAAGAGGACGGGGCGTCGCGACGGCGCGCATCCTCTCTTCTCTTTTATCACGATGATTATCGTCACGAAAAATCCAAGCGCGAGCAAACGATTCTTTCGAAATATTTACCTGCTTTCGTTCTGTTTTGCTGCTTTGCTGCTGCTTTGCTGTTGCTGTTGCTGTTCCTAGTATTCCCCCATTTAGCTACGCATTCTTAATATCTCTCTCTCTCTCTATCCTTCTCTTCTTCTAACGAATGACGAAGAGAAAGAGAGAGAGTGCATAAAAAACTGTTCTGACGCATTAATGCGATCGACGAATAACGGGGTACGCGGTGCTTACTTGCTTGCTTGCTTGCTTGCTTCTACTCATCGTAGAACGATTCTCCATATTTTCCTGTTGATTTTTAACGCGTTAGAGAGGAGGTTGTGTTGACAGTCTTATCCGAAAGCTGCTTATCAACGATGTCAAAGGCAAGCCAACCCCCGGGGAATTGCAAATAATCGAGTACACGGCGTTTATCTTTTTTTTTTACATTCCTTCCTTTAATCTTTTCTTTTTTCCTTCGTTTCCGTTACTTCTACTTCTACCTAATTTTTCTTCCTTCTTTTCTTCCGCGCGCGCGTGCAATACATACGAATGGAATATTGAAGTTCAAGTATTCATCTTCTTCTCTTGAACGCGTGATATATATATGATTGCGTATATGCTTGCAAATTGAAACATACTTTGAACATCTTTTCCTTGGAAGAATGTCAGGTTGCTTTTTATGGTATATAGAATGCTATCCAGGTATAACATGTTTTCCTGCGATATCTCGTTCTATACTTTATCACTTATGATCTCATAAGTATCATCATCTATATAGGTATTAAAACTTTTTCGATTAAATCAAGAAAAAGAAAAGAAAAGAAAAGAAAAGAAAAGAAAAGAAAGAAAGGAAAGGAAAAAATAAATAAAACTAGGCACAAAAAAAACATAAAAGAAAGAATGAAAGAAAGAAAGAAAGAAAGAAAGGGGAACAACAGAGTCGGAGAATGAACACGTCGAGCTTCTTATCGTCCAACTAAGTCCTTCCGAGTTATTCGGTAGGCATTCGCACGAACGCAGAGAGCCCTCGAGCAAAAGTCTGTTAAAAGATAAAAAAAAAGGAAAGAAGAAGAAAAAAAAAGGAAAAAAAAATTTAAAAGAAGAACTCGCGCAATAGACGGAAATGGTCGTCGTAAATCATCGAAAGAGGGGTTGGTTGTCGGATGGCAACGCAAAGAAGCATCGGCACCGGCAAAAAGGGTCGAAAGGAGTTGTTGAAAAAAAGAAGAAAAAAAAATAGAAACTTTAGCGAGTTTTATCTGATCGTTCTATCGCAATTCGACGTTATCAGTAAAACGTATTGCGGCTTGTCGTCTTTTTCCCGTGTTCTTGTTCTTCTTATATGGGGAAAGCTGTCTCAATAAACGGGAGGATCGTTGGTGTACGACTACGATGCGACACACGCGGAGGCGGATTTCATGCAAATACGCGATGAGAGAGAATGAGAGAAAAAGAGAGAAAGATAGAGAGAGAGCACCGTCACGGCTTTCTGCCTACCCTCCTCTTGATAAAAGAAGAGGAGGTGTGGTGGAGAGTGTAGCAGCAGTAGTAGTTAGTAGTAGTAGTAGTAGTAGTAGTGGTAGGAAGGATCGTGGAGGGTGTTTAGTTACTGCCTTTTTTCCATCATCGACCAATAAAGGCTAGCCTCGGAGGAAATGTTCGAACGTTTTTATGATGAACCAAAGAGAAATAGGGTTGGTATACGAAGAGAGAGAGAAAGAGAGAGAGAGAAAAAAAAATAGGAAAAAAAGCTTTCAGATAGAGAAAGAAAGAAATAATGCGAGTTAAATGGAGAGAGTAAGAAGCTAGTATCTTATTTATGAATATGTATATAGGAGAGTTTCTCGAGAAGCTGACTACTACTATTGGTGGTGGGCGGGTTATTCTCTTTCCCTATTTTTTCTTTCTCATTATATCCCACCCTATTCGTATTAGGAAGCACGATGGCCTAGCTCTGAATCAAAGTGACATTACGTGGATAAACTCGTAGCCACATTTAGTCGTCGTCGGTTACATTTCTTTTTTCCATCTCTATCTTTCCCTATATGCGTTTCCCTTTTGCTCTCTTTACTTACGTACGGTTAGGTATGTTACTGAATTAATGTCGACGCGGCACGACATATACCTCTACACGCTCGCGTATACACGTTCGTATTATTCTTTTTTTTTTTTTCAATTTTTTTTTTCCTTTTTTTTCTTCACGCGTGTCTCTACGTTCCTAACCGACGATGTAAAAATGAAACGAGAGTTCGAGGATAAGGTTAGAACGATGGAAACGCGTGTTTCTCCTTGTTGTTTCTTTCTCTACCAAAGGATACAACAAACGGGAGTGTTGGGTATGGCAAGGAGGCCACCATAAGCTCGTTACTCCTCGCTTGCGTAATTAATAACGACGTCGTGACGTTGGAAAGTCGGCCCGGTTAGGTTCGTACCCGCGGAAAGATGTCGGACGTTTACAATCGTTACCCCCCCCCTTCTTCCACCACTTCAACCTCTTCCTCCTTCACCTTTTCGCTCGGCGAGTAAAGATCAAGTCCGATATCGTTCAAGATCGGAAACATACTTTTTTCCCGTCCGAAGGGGGAATGGAATTCATTTCTGTCTACGTTAATATACATTGTCTTGTTACGTGTTCATTAATAACAAAAATGGAAATAATTTTGTATACCGAGCCGAATTGATGACGGTGCAGCACGTGTCGTCCGTCGATGATTACAAATGTTACAAAATTACAAAAATTAAAAAAGTAACATGTGTCGCAAACGAAGAAATAATATTAACGAAGGAAAGAATGAAAGTAAGAAAAGAGAAGAAAACGGGAGAAAGGTAAGAAGGAAAATGATAATACCCAGGGAAACGATTTAAAAACGAAAAAGTGTTCGTAGTCTATTCACGTCCCGGAAGCCGTACGCCTTTCTTGTCGCGGCCACCGCGTACGCCCGTAACAATAATATTTTAATATAAATGCAAATTGTATTAGATGACGCTTACCGATAAGCTAAGAAGATAAAAAATCTAAAGAAAAAGAGAGAGAGGTTCGGGGGTGGGGTAGAAAGAATCAGCTGACACCCTCCAGGTTTTTCAAGTATATTCCACGAGAAAGTGTACAAGTATCGGATGATTCACGTTTTATAAATAAAAAATAAGTAATAAAAAAAATAATAATAAAAACGCTACAAAACCATTCCATTAAAATGCCCCCCCCCGTCCACGCCCCTTTCTGCTATTCTTCTATTCTCATTCCTTAGATAACAGACAGTATCGCGGGCGCGTTTCTACGACAAAAATATGTGTTCTATTTTTATTTATTTCCTTTCCTTTTATTTTTTCGTTATTTTTCCCGTTCTTTTTTTATTCCTTCATTCTTTTCATCCCCCGTTTATTCCACGCTTCGCTTCTTTCCATTACGAACGATCGCAGAAATACGAAAACGATGCTAAAGATATTATACTATAAGCGTATAGAAATAGTCGAGAGGAATAAAAGGAACGACGTGGCATTTTAAAAACACGCCTTTTTAGTTATTGTCGATTTAAGGGTAAGTAATAAAGAAAGGAAAAAGAAAGAAAGAAAGAAAGAAAAAACAGAGAAACAGATAGGAGTACTTTTGCGTGAAAGTTTAACTTGTCGAAGTAATCCTCCCCTCGACCTCGGCCTCCCACCCCTCCCCTTTTATCATCCTCCACCTCCTCATCATCGTCGTCGTTGTTGTCGTCAACGATGTCTATTTTGCGTCAAACGTTGACACACCGAATAGGATGTCATTGAATCGCTGAATCGCATTTAGTCGCGTTAGAGAGATGCAATTCATTAATTCCATTCGAAATCGTCGATTCGAATCGTCGAGTCATGGAGTTTTCGTTACAATTCCTCATCTTCTTGGTCTACTCGCCATCCCGACGACGACGACGACGACGACGATAAAGTAAACGTAAAGGTAAACGTAGGAGTTAAGAACACAAAGATGTCGGCGATTGCGTATCCTCCTATCGTTAATACACATTCACATATGTTTGTTTGAAAAAATGGAAAATGAAAGACAGAAAGATGGGAGGAGACGATACGACGTGTGGTTCCCATTTACCCGAGTCAGCGAGGCGAGATGCCATTCAGAAACGAAAGTGTGAAAACCCCAATATGTCGAACCCGGTGTAGTCGGTTTTTGCGCCTTCTCTTATTTTCCCATCCCCCTCCCCTCCCCCCACCATTCCTCGATCAATCCTTGTATTTTTTTTTAACTCCCTTTCCTCTACCCTTCTTCCCACGTGTCTTCGTCTCCTCTTCCTCCACCCCTTTCTCATCTCGGAACGGTACACGCGACGCGTACCTCTATGTTTTATCATATTTATATATATTTTTTTATTTCTATATTATTATTATATATATATATATTTATTTATTTCTATATTATTATTATATATATATTTATGTAATTGTATATAATTTCGCTAAACGCATAAGTTGACGCGCGTTTTTCCGAATGAAAGGCTGCCTTTCTTTCTTTTCCACGATCGCGAGAGTGCTTCAGGAGTAAGCTTTTCGAGTGTGTGGGTGGAAAAGAGATACCCCTACTATGCGGTGGGAGGTGAGGTTTTCGATAGGAAGAGAAAAAGAGAGGGAGAGTGAAGTCTCATACGCGAAGGTACAAAATTAATTAGGCGCGCCTGGATATACCACATTCGTTCTTTCGTTCTTTCGTTCGTTCGTTGCGCGCCTTGGTCT
Organism: Polistes fuscatus; assembly: GCF_010416935.1. Taxonomy (NCBI): domain Eukaryota; kingdom Metazoa; phylum Arthropoda; class Insecta; order Hymenoptera; family Vespidae; genus Polistes; species Polistes fuscatus. Next base: position 456,069 of record NW_025113099.1, read on the forward strand.
CTGTTATTTTCTTTTCTTTTCTTTTCTTTATTTCTATCTTTCTTTCTCTTCCTTTCTTTTTTCCTTCCTTTCTTTCTTTCTTTCTATCTTTCTTTCTTTCTTTCTTTTGCCATCTCAATTTCTTTGACTCTTTTTCTTACTCGTATAACGCGATACTGGTGTGGTGGTACGTTGCCACGCTTTTCGCGGGACGGGTAAATATACGAACGATTCACCCTATCTTTATTACCGTGAAAGATAACGCGTACTACACACCCACACACACACACACATGCACGCGTACGAGAAAGAATTAAAAAGAAAAATATTAGAAAAGGGGGATTAAGAGAATGGTGGAGAAGGGAAGAAAGAGAAAAAAATAATCGTGAATAGATAACGCGATATTTTTTTCAAGCAAGTTTATAATAAGAAAACTATCGACTCATAGACACGCGCGCGCGCGAGTTATATGACCGGTCTCTAGGCATCTGGTTACCGAGCGGCCAACACCCTTATCATCATAGTTGTCAGTTTTCGTCACCAGAAGCGTGACGGTAAGAGTGCCGGTGGCGCCAAGCTTTAGCGTGACGGCCACATATTGTAGCGGCCTGCTGTCGATAAGCAGATTTCAACCTTATCCCATGCGACGACTGGCGCTGACACTCTCTGTCGGGCATTCAATCTGTAACGACGTATTAATCAGTAAAAGTATTTTAACCAACTTCTTTTAGTTTGATTATTTACTCACTTACCTAAACAAAAATAAATCATTCGTTATTACTTACGTGTGTGAATTCATAATTCGTACACTGTAACATAATTCGCGCGTGCACTTAATACGTAATATTACTCATAGAGTTCGATTATTTAACCCCTCCTCTCTTTTTTTCAAAAGAACTATTTGAATAATCTATGGTACTTATTAATACATAAGAAAAAGAGTTATAATCGTTCTAATCTCTTTCATCCCTCTTTTCTTTCCTCTTCTCTTTTTTCTTTTTTTCTTTATTTTTTTTTCTTTTTTTCTTACAAGCGAATAGATCTTGCGACCTCGCGTTGAAATCGATCGGAATAAAGCGTGTATGCTAATGAAGAAGTATCGTGGTAAACGTATCCGCAATTATGCTGTCTCAAATAGAAAGAGAAAGAGAGAATGAGAAAGTGAGAGAGAGAGAGAGAGAGAGTAATAATGAAATGCTTGTGATAAGGAAAAACGAGATTGACTATCGTCGACGCTCGACGACGTACCTGCTTTACGTTTCGAACTTTAAGAAGGAAAAAAGAAAAAAAAAGAAATAAAACGAGACAGAGAAAGAAAGAGAAAGAGAGAGAGAAAAAAAGAAAATGTAGAGCAAAGGCACCCACTTTCTCTCCCAACGACACAAAGGAAGAGTTGTATGTTTTTTAAATTCTTTCTTCGTACTCTCCACTCTTTAACCCACCCCATCATCTTACCCCCTATGGACTCAAGCGAAAAATTCAAATTTCCCGTCTTGAAAATACTTCGAGTAGTAATAATAAAAATAATAATAGTAGTAGAAGTAGTAGTAGTAGTAGTAGTAGTAGTAGTAGTAGTAGCATGATCGCGTTCGCTCGAACGTTCATTCGTTGGTACGTTCGTTCGTTAGTTCGAGTGCGCCGTTACGGCGGTCGATTGGTGTTCTCTGCTTTATCATAGATTATAATTAACCGCATAAATATGCATTCGACCGTGGCATAATTGGACCAATAACAGTAAATAACTCATGAGGCGGAGCGGCTCGTCGCTGCCGTGCCACTCGACGCCGCAATCCCAGCCAAACACGGACGCGAGCCACCACCACCATCCCCCTCACACTCACTCTTCAACCCTCTTCTCATTTACCCCTCACACTCACTCTCTCACTCTTTCTCTCTCTCTCTCGTTCACTCCCTCACTCACTCTCTCTTACTCTCGCACGCATACATCTATGGACGATACTCGTTGCATGTTTTCCCTCTCTCTCACGCTCACTCACTCACTCACTCACTCGCTCGTTGATTCTCTCTTTCTCTCTCTCTGTTTCTCTCTAATTCAGTGTCTGTCTTTCTCTTTCTCTCGGTTTCGCTCCTCTACCTGCCGCGAGCCCACGTCGACTAGTTCGCTGGCGCAGCCCCCGACGATAATGCGATTAATTGGTATTGCTAATCGCCGATAATTAATATAAATAGATGAGTGCAATTATTAGTGGAGCGCGGCTACGATTCGACCGCCATTTCTACCGACACTGACGACCCACGCCACTGCTCTCTACTTCTTCTATATATAAGTTATACCAACCTTTATATATCTCTCTATGAATTATTTATGAATATATATATAAATCTATATGAACATACGTGTGTAAATATATTAGTGATTTTTTGTAACAACATTGACATCCTTTCATTAGCAAAAGTATTTCACAACGAAATTCAAGAAAATTCTTTTTCAAGAAAGTTCTTTATCGTCGTAATTTGAACAGCAATAAAAAACCCGTAATTTTATAAAAGAAAATATTGCGATAAAAATTTTAGAAATAAATTCCGAGGAAAATATAAAACGTCGGCGGGATGCTAATATTGCATTGAATTTGTTAACAATATCGTTAAACTGTTTGTCCTATTCGATGCAAGTTTTTTTTCTAATTATTTTCAATGATACGTTGCGAGTATATTATTATATAATTGTAGGATATTAGCAAGTAAATGTGTCTTACGATTGTCATCTATGACGTCTTTGTCTCAACTGACTCGAAGAAAACGTTTCATGCATAAAGAAATAAATCAATAAAGAAAGACGTTTAAAAAAAAAAAAGAAACAAAACAAAATAAAAAAACACATATATTATATGGTTATATAAATATTCTTTTTCCAGCGAACGTACATCTATATAAATGAATCTTTCGTGAGAGACGTCTGCAAATAATAAAAAAAAAGAAAAAAGAAAAAAGAAATAAACAAGAAAATAAATATCTTTTTAAGAAAAAAAAAACAAATACTAATCATTTATCTAAATCAAAAGAAATCGACTACCAAGAAGAGAAACTTCTCACGCTAATTGCCGAAGCCTTTATACGTTCGTTACGAAACACAGGTTGTATAAATAAATGTTTATGACGGTTTTGAACGAAAGAAAAAAAAATAAATAAAAAATCGCTAGTGGTTCGATGTCGAATACGCGTTTCTTGGCATGAGTGATTCGTGCGTTGACCGACATAAATTCTCGGAAAAGCGTACCAGGTGGAGGAAAAAGGAGAAGAAGAAGAAGAAGAAGAAGAAGAAGAGGAAGAAGAAGAAGTAAAAGAGTGAGAGTAACACGCAGAGAACGTGTAAGTCGACTTACGAGTAGAGTCTCGAGTTCAGAATGCTGAGAGAAAAAAAATCCAAAAAATAAAATGTGTCGCGTGAGATGTCGGCTGATTTTAGAGAGAGAGAGAGAGAGAGAGAGAGAGAGAGAGAAAGAGAATTTTACTTGAGGTAGGTCAGTTTTGTTTTGACGCACGTGTATTTAAACCAAACGAAGACATGCGCTCACCCACTCCCACTATCTCTCTCTCTCTCTCTTTTCTTTTTTCTTTTTTTTCTTACGGACGCGCGATACGTGACAAAACTTTCAAAAAAGAAACACGACCGTCGTCATTCGCTGCGCGAGATTTCTTTTAACGTTTCGTAACAACAAGAAGCAAGAATAATTTCATTTATTAAGATGTTTTACGATCGTTTAAATTTGTCACGTTAGATTTGAAATCAAATTGTTGGCAAGATCTTATACGATTTCGTTCGACAAAATATTTTCCTCGAAACGATAATCGTTTGCTATACACTGAAAAAGAATTATAATACAAAAAAAAAGGTTTGAAACAGTGAACAATATAATAATATAACAATAATAATATTATAATATCGATTATGTATAGAGAAATGTAATAGCATCTCTTCCATTTGCATCGAACAAACGAACGAAGAATTTTTTTTTTTATACCCATTATCGAACGTACGAATTGTTAAATATGCGTGAATATGTGCCTGCTTATATACGAGATATTGTACGAAAGAATTTACTGCATTCAGAGATGCGATAAAAAAAAATAAAATCAAATAGGTATAAAGAAAGAAAAGGGTGAAGAGAAGGGAGAGAAAATGAAAATGGAAAAGGAAAAGAAATAAAGAAAGAAATAAAGCAAGAAAGAAAGAAAGAAAGAAAGAGAAAGAGAAGTGGGATCTTTTACCGACAGACTTTACGAACAATTAATTTCCTCAATAATTCCTAATCGAAGACGAAAACCGTAGGAGGCATAGAACGAACGGGTTTAAATTCGCACAGGGATCCCTTCGCAACCTAGGACGACGCTACCGCTACCACCACCACAACCACCACAACCACGACTACCATCACAAATAACGACGACGACGACGACGACGACGACGACGTTGATGACGATGGTAGTGGTTGCTTGTACGAATAAATGAAATGGGATGAGGTAAAGGAGTAAGGGGTGAGTAGAGGGTAGTACGAGAGAGGTGGTGAGGGTGGAAAGGAGGGAGGAGGTTGGTCGGGGGTACGAGCGAGTGCACTTTCATTCCTCTCCACCCTCTCACAGCTTCCTGCGTCTTCGCTAATAATTATGTGTACGTTAATTAATTGACTAATTATTATTCCAGCTACGCTGAGAAGGAAATTCACGGAGAGAGCAACGCCGGCAGCTTCAACGCGCAACCTCCTCCTCTTCCTCCTCCTCCTCCTCCTCCTCCTCCTCCACTGCCTCACTCTCTCTCTTTCTCTTTTTCTTCTTCTTCTTCCACCCACCCATCCTCCTCCTCCTCCTCCTCCTCCTTCCTTCCTTCCTACCTTCCTTCCGATTGTAGAGAAGAGAAGTAGGTGGAACATGGAGAGTCGGAGAACGAACGATCATTATTTCTATGCCCGTTGCGGATTTATTCTTCATTGCTCTTTTGCTCTTTTCTCGTTCGCTTCGAGAATCGTTCCCCGAACCAACTCAACTTTTACGCCGACCAAACTCCGATTTACTGATCGAATCGTATTGTAGTACGATTTATATACAATGTATATTCCATCGTTGCATTATATCAACCGTTTCGTATTTTACCCCAATGATATAACAATCGTTTAACTCGACTGCTATAACAATCGAATTACACTCTCGGAATTAACGCGATTCGATAAATAAATAACATCCTAATTAGATGTGGGGTTTTGAATTATTTAAAAGTATAGGTATGAATGTCTAATGGTATTAGTGTGAGAAAGGAATGAAAGAACGCATCGGGCGAGAATAAAGAAAGGGACCGTTGCGTTAGTTTAGGATATTTGTTTAGGTTTAGGGTTACATCATCTGGACTTTGTCGCCTTTGTATAGCTACATCGAAGCCTCCCGAGCGTTCTCGATAATGTGAAATGCCGGAAAAGCCTTTGTGCGTGGTGTAGAATGGTCGGGAAGTTTCCAGAAGGAATGACGAAGAAACAACGGAAGACGATAGAGGGGATGTAGGGTATAAGTAGGCGACGGAAAGGACTGGTGGTGCGTTCTGTAGTAGTTTTTGATTGAGGCGACGAGGAAAAAGTGTAACGAGAGGTACGGAAGACAACGGGGAACGGCGAAGGATTAAGATAGGCGACGACGAGTCGGATTCGGGTGTTCCTTGTGGTTGTTCACGTACGTAGAGAGTTACACTTAGTATATCGTAGCATTAGTTTAGATAATAGATACTTACTATTCTATCTCTTAAAAACATTATACCTTGTTAAGTATTTATTAACACTATTCCTACCGACACTTCACGTATACCTATTCCTACCGCGGCTGGTCAAATGACCGGTCTTTCACAACTTATATTTTTCAATATTGAATGCAGACCAATGGCCAGCTTACCAGTATAAAAATATATTTTCTTTTATTCAAGAGTACATAATCTACATTTTATTCGTTTTCGTCGCATTTTTTACAAATGGGCTTCTCAACTGTACATTTTCCGCATACGTACTTTTTACATTTTAGACAGATTTTGTTCGTCTTATTATCTTTACAATACCTTATCTGACATGTTTTCCGTTCACGAGAACCTGTACTTGTACTTGCGATAGGTATTGGTTGATTTTTTTTGCCGAGCTCTTGTTGGTATTCGATGGCAAGTTCTTCTGCCAATTGAAATAGAAATTCCTGTCTTGTAATTTCTCCTCCCGTAGTTTCTTTATATAACATCCATGCATTTATCCCGGCTAAATCCAAGATATTAAAAAATACTTGCAAAGGCCATCTCCGTGATTTAGATTTTACCGAATAATTTCTGGCCATTTGGTCGGTCACATCTACGCCAAACTTGGTGCTATTATATAATTGAATTGTCTCCGGTGTTCGGGTGTCATTTTTTTCAATTTGTACGGAGTTGTGCATTGAACTAAGAATTAGAACTTTCTTTCTTGGTTTGGCTTTGTAAACTGTCAACATACAATTATTTGAGCGATAGAGTTTGGTTGAAAAAAGTGCCATGTCGTCATTTTTCAGTTTTGCCAGTCTTGGTAGCTCTTTTCTATTTGCTCTAATTGTCCCAACAATCGTAGTTTTTTTTGCTAAAAGTTTTGTTGCTAAAGGTAGGCTTGTAAAAAAGTTGTCCGTGGTTATATTTCTTCCCCATCCTACATACGGTTTTGCTAATTTCATAGTGACAAACTCTTCAAGAGCAACTGAGGGTTCTCTACTTTCATCTTTTCCCAAATATGGAAAGCCGTTTATTATATATTTGCTACGCACATCGAATGCTAACCAGAATTTTATACCAAATTTGTCCGGTTTATTGGGCATGTATTGAGTAAATCTACACCTTGCTTTCGTTGGAAACAATTGTTCGTCAATAGTAAACCAGGTCCTGGTTTATAACAATTCTGACTGTTGTCAATAAACTTGTACCAAACTTCGGAAATCATAGCAAATTTATCGGTTTGTAACCGTTGGTTTCGTTGATTTCTGTCGTCAAATCGAATAAATCTCATAATCTCCGTAAAGTCATGTCTACTCATAGTATTTGAGAAAAAAGGCGGGCCCCACTTTTTATTCCATAGAAGTGCTATATCTATATTCTTAGCCTCATATGCGCCGTGTGCATACAGAATTGCAAAAAATGCATATAACTTTGCAGTAGATAGTTCCCATTTATATCCCAACACTCTAAATGCCTCTGCCTCTGTGCACTTTCTTATAAGTTCGATTATATTCTTATCAATTATCACAGAAAATGCCGTCCTAACTTCGCCTTTCATAATATTACGTTTATTGTACCCAGTCGGGCCTGATGTTTCCCTAAAAATATTATGACCAGGTGCTCTTCCAGGATTAGACCCTATTTTTACTTCGTGCCAAACAGTTCCGTCCATCGCAATTTCGCTTACTTCTTCCTCATTCTCACTATCGGAACTAACTAAGAATCTCCTTCTCTTTCGTCGTCTACGTACGTTCGAAATATTCTCTTCGTTCTCATCGGTGTTCGAATCTGTTTCAAGTGGATCATAATTTTCCGTATTGTTATTTTCCATATCCAGAATTTCCTGATCATCTTCAGAACATTCTGCATCGATATCATTTATTCTCTCTAATAATACATTCGCACTCCTCAAACGTCTTGCCATTTTGGGGACAAATATTCTACAAAAATAGAAACTAAAATATGAAAATGTAAATCAAAATAGATAAAAAAAGAATAAAAGATAAAATGTGAAACTTACTGCGAAGTATTGTTAGTCTTGTTCACTATTTTGAAAATGGCACTTATAACACGTAATACGATATAAAATATTACAAAATAATAATAAAAGACTGCCAAGTATGCTCTTTGTGACTTTCACGTTCGATGCACTCTGTTCGTGTCGCAAGACTACACTGATTTGAATTCGTGAGAAGACGTCTATACACTTCCTTCAGTTACAAGTTTATTTATTTTACGTCATAGTAGATGAGATGGCGTAGAACATTCGAGGATCTTGACCGTATCGGATATCAATCAAGCAAATAAACACCGCTAGCCCGATAGTCGAGTGAGAACTGTAAACACTTGGAAGTGCCGTAAACAATTTTCTGGAAGGCACTTATCGGATAAAATGTGTCATAACTACATTACCTTTCGTTTGTAACGACTTTATAGTTTTAGCATTGAGTCTTAGAGAGAAACTCTTACATAAATGTATAAATCGTACTACCGGTCAAATGACCGGTCGTGGTAGGTAAGACAGACTACAAATTTTTCTCGGAAAATAAACAATAGAAAAATAAGTGAATATTGAAAAATATATCATACATATATATGAGGAAAAGTGGTAAAGTTTAAAGGCGATTCACATACGTTGAATGTAAGAAATTCCAAATGAAAATTTAAAAACGGTCATTTGACCGGTCCTGGTAGGAATAGTGTTAATAAATACTACTTTATTATTATCATTATAAATATATATCTCTATACGTAAATTCTTACATAGATGTAATTAAAGAAAAGTAATGTTGGGGATGAAAAAGAAAGAAAGTAAAAGGAAGAGAGACAAAGAAAATACGAATGAGTTAGCATCGTAATTAAAAATACGTTAAAAAATTGAACGAACTATCCAGGTAATAATTACATTTCGAAAGATGGCACGTACGGTATTGGGTACGTATTCGTCCCCGCGTTGTTTCGTGTTTCTTCAATCAACGACCAATCGATCTCGATATCTCTCAATTGATTTATTTCTTTTCTATCGTCAGATGTAATATAGAGAAAAGGGAATGAAAATGTATAATGTGAAATCGTGAGATCATCTTTATACGAAGACAACAACGACGAATGACGAACTACGAACGACGACGAATGACGGCGACGACGACGACGACGATGGTGGTGATGGTTTTGGTATACGCGGCCACGGGCATTGTGTCTCCCATTGTCATAATCCATAGACGAGACCGTAAATCGGCAGGAAGGCTGCAAGAACGTTCGATATATCAATCCACGTCGGGCTCTATTTGCTGGTAATTATTCACGCCCACATCCGACGGCGTACTTAATATCCGGAGCATTAAACGAGAAGTTTCGAAGACCGACGTCGTGATGTATCGTTTCGTGCTATTTCACCTCTCTCTTTCATTCCCATCCTTCCATCCCGGCCTTCTAACCGAGAACCCCCCATCCTCCCGTTCGCGTCTTTCCTTCAAATCTAAGGATTTATTGTTGGAGCTAGTCCGAAGATAGCGTCGGGTTCATAACCATGGTGTCTATGCTAATTATAAACATTTTCTATACGATTTCACCCTTAATAAAAATATAGAAATATATATAATAATTAATTCATTTAAAAGAAATCTACGATAACGATGAGAATATTTTACGAAAGATACGATAAATAAATGAATTTAATTAACTATAGTGGATGAAAGATATTCGAAAAGGAAAGTTCGAACATCTCTATCAAAGCTTCGGATTCGTTCTATATCTTTATTTCTCCCTCTTTTTCTTTCACTCAACCACTAGTTGAAACGCACGAAAGAGAGTCGTGGGCGTCGGTGAAAAGTGCCCGGAACGACGGCAACGATTTTCTCTTTCACTCTGTATATCTATTCTTTCACCTCCGCTACCACCCCCTCCTCCTTCTTTCCCTTTTATCTCTACACAGCTTACCCCCTTTTTATTTAACGATGAGCGTCACCTCGAGGACTCAAAATCTCTTCGTCGGTCCTCTCTCTCTCTCTCTCTCTCTCTGTTTCTTTTTTTTACAACAGCGTTCAACAGTTTGTCCCGGTGCACCCATCTCGCGAATATACTCTCCTCCTCCTCCTGCTCCTCTATTTATTTTCTCCGAAAATATCTGTGGAAAGGAAAACGACGAAGGGGGAAGAGAATGGAAAAATAAAAAGAGAAGGAAGCAAGGAGAAATACTAAAAAATAAAAAAAAAATAGAAAAAAGAAATAAAGGAAGAAAGAGAGAGGGAATCGAGGTCCGCGTTTAAAATAATAGGAAGTCTCCTCGTACACTTCCCCGTACTCCGACAAACCCCTCAGCAAGTCCTCCTCCTCCTCCTCATCAACGTTCGTTCGTTCGTTCTTTTTTTTTATTTCGCGCTTTCTAGCAGCGCGGCCAATGAAAGAGCCACGTCGCATTTGTCACGTTCGAGCGGCTCGTCTCCGAACGAAACGGAACGAAACGGAACGGAAGGAACGGAAGGAACGGATGGACGGCCGTTGTGTCGAGTTGCGTGCGCCTATCCGCACAAAGCACGTGTCGCTTGTAAGGTGTGCGTTTTCCGGAGAAAAGGGCCAAGGGCTGCTGCACGTGGTGGTGGTGGTGGTGGTAGTGGTAGTAGGAGCGTGAGGTTCCACTACGGAAAGAGAGATAGAGAGAAACTGCTGCAACGACGTTTTTTTTCCCCATCAACGAAAACGGCGAGTCTCTGGGAAAAAAATACGCGCGACGTCTGCCGAGATGAAACGCGAATTCCTCTTTTCTCTTCATACGCTCTCATATATATATGTGTGTATACATTATAGTATAAAGGTACTATACTCAACATGCTTCCTTACCTTTATACTACACCCCACTATCATTTATTATCATTTCAAATACAACTTTATTTTAAATTTTACATTCTTCTAAATTTTTCAAACTTATCTCTACATAACGCTTTTGTAAACATATCTGCTAGATTTTTTTCGGATTCTACTTTGATTACCTCGACAATCTTTTGTTCTACCCTCTCATGTACATAGTGATAGTGAATTTCAATGTGTTTTGAGTTTTTCGTAAAATTACCGTACTTTGCAATATTTATTACCCCTGAATTATCTTCGTATATTTTAATCGGTTCTTCCATTTCAATTTCAAATACTTTTATTAGTTCCTTTATATATTTTACTTCAGTTACCAATTCCGATAATGCTACATATTCGGCATATGTTGACGCTTTGGTAATGCACTTCTGTTTTCGCGATTTCCAATAGATCAAGTTTCCATATAATCTAATCGCATATCCTGTTGTTGACTTTCTATCTGAACTATCACCTGCCCAATCAGCGTCTACATAACAATCAACAGTCTCATAGTTCTCATTTTTATTGTAACATAACTTTAAATCTCTGGTACCATATAAATATTTCAAGATTCTCAAAGCATATCTAAAATGTGTACTCGTATAACAATTCTGAAATCGGCTAAGGTAGTTTACACTATAACTTATATCTGGCCTTGTGCCCGAACTAATATACAACAAAGCCCCTAGTAGGTTTTTATACATAATATTTTCATTGCAACAATCCGGTTTTTCTACATTTAATCTTGTTTCCATTGGGGTATTATAACACTTACTATTTACTACATCATATTTATCTGCTAGCTTTTCTATATATTTACTTTGACTTAATTTCATTTCGTTCTTCTCTATATTATAGTCTATCTCTATACCTAAGTATTCTTTAATTTCTCCCATGTCTTTAATTTTAAATTTTTCCCCTAATAATCTTTTAATAACTTTAATTTTATTTTTATTTTTACAACATATTATTATATCATAAACATAATTCATTAAGTAGACTTTATTATCTCCTGTACCGTGTACATATAAACATAATTCTATACCATTTGTCCAAAATCCTAAGCTTTCTACATACTTATTAAAACATCTATACCAATCTCGTGGACTCTCACTTAGACCATACATTGACTTTACTAATTTCATAACTCTATCTGTGCCATCACTAAAACCTTTAGGCTGTTCAATATATACCTCTGAGATTACATCTCCATACAAGAAGGCTGAATCTACGTCTACTACTTTAATTGTCAATCCATTAAAGCAACAGAAAGATAACAAAAACTTTATAGCCTGATTGCTCGCTACAGGAGCATAAATATCATCAATTGCATTTTTCTGTTTAAACCCTCTGGCAACCAATCTTGCCCTAAATCTACCATTCACCTTTTTAGTATATACCCATTTGGTATCAATAATATTCTTACTATTTTTTCTATTTACTAAAACCAAGGTTTTGTTTTCATTTATATTCTTAATTTCGTCTTTCATCGCTACTTCCCATTTCTCATGTTCCTCGCAATTTAATGCTTCCTCAAATGATTGAGGTACATTTATATCCATATAGTTTACAGAGATGCAATACGTTGTAGGATCTCCAAATCTTTTTACCTTATTTCTTGTTCTCTGTGATACACTCTCTGGTTCTCTATTGCATTCATTTTTCCACTCATTACTTCCAATTTTCTCATTAGTGTTTTCTACTTCATTATTCTTATCTTCATCACTATCTCTAAGTTCCTCCTTGGTTTGCACAGAAATAGGAGTACCATTTTCTAAATTTACAAAATTAAATTTTTCATTTTCATTCTTTTCGTTTCTGTCTTTGGTTCCATTTTCACCATAAATCAAATCATTCTCATTTTCAATTACTTCAACATGTCTTGCATCTATAACTTTATTATCGACTAGAACTCTGTAACTATCATGATTGTACCCAACCAAAATCCCTAATCTTGATTTATTATCCCATTTTCCTTTTCTTAAAACTTCTGGGACTCTTACAAAAACCTTACTTCCGTATATTTTTAAATGTTTAATATTTGGTTTTGTACCAAAGAAAATCTCATAAGGAGTTTTATTTTCCAGCCTATTGGCTATCGTACGATTTTTCAAATACGCTACCGTTTTCATTATTTCAGGCCAATACTTAATATTAACTTTTGCTTCTCTTGCTAAGCATCTGCCCATGTCCATTGCTGACCTATTGTACCTTTCTGCTACTCCATTGATTTCATGAACATATGGGGGACAATTTAATATCTCAATACCCTTACTTTTTACGAAATCATAAATTCTCTTATTTAAGTACTCTGTACCATTATCACACCTTAATTTTTTTATACCTTTACCGAATTGGTTTTCTACTAAGTTTACAAATTCAATTAGACAATCAGCTGTCTAATCTTTACTTTTAATACAATATATCTTAGTACATCTACTATAATCATCAATGAAACTTACAAAATATCTTTCTCCTTTGTAACCAGGAGTCCTATGAGGCCCATTTAAGTCTGTGTGAATTACCTCTAATATTTCTTTTGACCTAGTCCGCTTATTTTCAAATGGTACATTAGCCATTTTGCTTTGCTTACAATTTATACATTGCACAAAACCTTTTTCTATCTTATTTGGTAACCCATCGAGCATTTTATCCCTTACTAGTTTATTTAAATACCTAAAATTTATATGGCCAAGTGCTCTATGCCATTTTTCTTTACTTGTTATTTTAACAGAATTTGGGTAAACATTATCCTTATTATTCTTACGTATAAAGCTAGTCATATGATACAAACCATCAGTCTTTTCTGCTACTGCTGTTAATTTATGATAATTATTATAAATTTTTGCATATTTACCAGATGCTACTACTTTATTCTTCTCGGTTATTTTCGATATGCTTAATAAATTTCTTTTTATCCCTTCTACAAAAAATACATTTTTTAATTCAACATTTGTTTCATAGTTATACGTTTTGAACACCGTATTTACGCTTCCTATCTTAGTAGCTTTTAACTTTTTATCATTTGGGAGGATAACTTCTATTGGGTTTCTCAAATCTGTTATATCACATAGATATTTCTGATCATTTACGATATGATCTGTGCAACCACTATCAAGTAACCATTCTATAATGTTCTCATTCTCGTTTTCACTCTCACTACACTGGTTTACATTTCCTTGAACTACCTGTGTTGCCCAGGACTCGTGCGATGATTTCTGTTGTTGTTCATGACCTCTTCCTCGACCTCTGTACGTGTTGCCTCTGTGAGACCCCATTTGTCCTCTCGATGACTTCTGATATTGTCTTTGTTTGTTATGCCAGCAATCTTTTATATGATGTCCTGTTTTGCCACAGTTAAAACATTGACCTTTAGTTTTAACATTAAATGTACTCGTATTTATTTTATTTTCAGTATCATTGGCATTTATCTTCTTTTCTCGAATCTTAGATTTTATTAAATCAACAGTCTTTTGATCTTCTGGCACTAAATCAATAAAATCTCCAATATGTGCATAACTAGATGGAAGTGCTTTTATAATATATCTCATTTTCTCTTCTTCTAATAATTTTCCGCCAGCCTGTATAAACTCATTACAGGCTTTTTCAAATTCAATGAAAAATTCATCTACTGTGTGATAGTTTTCCAATTTTATTTTATCTAATTTATTCCGATTGATTATTTGCAGTGCAGTTGATTTACTTGTGTATAAAGTTTCTAATTTATTTATCATTTCCAACGTCGTCGTACACTCACTCAGATATTCTAATTGTTTATCGGATACAGAGCTAATTAATATCGTTTTCGCTTTTAGATCTAACTTTTTCCAACTAGCTTCATTTTCTGTATCCAACCTTTTCCTTATTGCAGGCTTATCACATTCTTTATACTCTAATAAAGTCAAAAGTCTAAATTTCCATGCACTATAATTAACTCCATCAAATATTGGAATACGAATATCATCAATTCTTGCTTGATCAGCCATTTATTCTTCCTTTTATTATCTTTAATTTTTAACTAACCTCTTTAGCCATATGTTAATTAAACACTTACTTTTATATCGTAACCACGCTCTGCTACCATGTTGATGTTAGGTGGATTAAATAAAATAGTTGTGGGTTAATAAACTCTAAAAATACCTCTTTATTCTAATCCTAGATTAATTTCTTACATTCTAAGTGTTAGGACTAGCCGCTTGCTCTCTACCAACCGAACGTACACACGCATGCAGGCTACAATTGTAGCTCCCCACCATAGACTCTCGACACACACTCATATATATATATATATGTGTGTATACATTATAGTATAAAGGTACCATACTCAACAGAAAAACTCCATAAATTCGATTTGTGCAGATTGGAATGAAGATTTCGTGGAAACTTACTTAGATAAGGGATGGTCAACAGCAAGGTATGCTATAAATTATAAATATATAGGTGGCTCATTATTGGACTATGTATTAAAAAAAGAAAAAATACTTCTGGAAGTAGATAAAAAGATGAATGAGGAAATGATGATATTATTGATAGCCATTAGTCTGCCAGAATACATCTCGGATAGAATTGACCGAAACGAAATTAAAGGAACGAGAGATCTGTTAAAAAGCATCAAAAGTCTGGAATACTTAGTAGAAAAAAAAGACTTTAGTGAGGAAAAAAATCCACCCTCAACTTAAAAAAATAAAGTAGGAAAAGAAAATCCCTGTAAAATATGCGAATTAATGGGTAAAAAAAATAGATACCACCCCGAAAGCGTTTGCAGGTTCAGAACAAAAACGGATAAAGAGGAAGAAAAAAATCCAATATTAGGTGTACAAATAAGTTTCCGCAGTTTTTTATTAAAAATTAAGTATTTATTCTAGAAGAATGGTAATTTTAAGGTTATTTCAAATACTGTCCATCACTTGAAATGACTTTTTCCCATCTCTCAGGCAACATTCGGATCCCACGTCGGAAGAACTCCTTGTCTTTTGAGGCTATCCACGAATCAACCCAATTTTTGGTATCTTCATATGATTTGAACCGCTGCTCCGACAGAGCATGTGCCATGGACCGAAATAGGTGATAATCGGACGGTGCAATGTCTGGTGAATACTGCGGGTGGGGTAGCACTTCCCAATCAAGTGTTTCCAAATACTTTTTCACGGGAGCCGCTACATGTGGACGAGAATTGTCATGCAAGAGAATAATTTTTTCGTGTCTAGAATAATATTGAGGGCGTTTTTCCTTCAAAGCTCGGCTCAATCTCATTAATTGTGTTCGATAGAGGGCTCCGGTGATTGTTTCGCTTGGATTAAGCAACTCATAATACACTACACCCAGCTGATCCCACCAAATACACAGCATGAGTTTTTTTCCGTGAATATTCGGTTTTGCTGTTGATGTTGACGCATGGCTTGGTAATCCCCATGATTTTCTTCTTTTTGGATTATCATAATGTATCCATTTCTCGTCACCAGTGATGATACGATGTAAAAAACCCTTTTTTTTATGTCTAGCTAGCAGTATTTCACTTAAGCATAATCGGCGTTCAATATCTCTCGGCCTTAATTGGTACGGAACCGAATTTCCTTGTTTATTAATCATTCCTAATGATTTTAAACGATGTGAGACTGCTTGCTGAGTTACTTTAAATGTTACAGCAAGTTCTTTTTGTGTTTGAGATGAATCTTTCTCCAATATTTCCTACAATTCTGCATCCTCGTAAATTTTTTGCCTTCCACTGCGATCTTTGTTTACTTCGTCGAAATCACCGTTTTTAAACTTTTGAAACCACTCACGACACGTTCTTTCACTCAAAGCAGTCTCACCATATGCTTCTACGAGCAACTGATGCGCCTCAGCAGCAGATTTCTTTATATTAAAGAAGTAAACTAATATTTCCCGCAAATGACGCTTATTTTGCTCAAATTTGGACATTTTCAACAAAAAAAATTATATTTTACCAATATGAAATCAATAATATTAATAGGTTATGTTGTTCTTAAACGTCCAAACTAATTTTTAAGCAGGATATCGTCTGCGAAAGTTAACGGAAACTCCGCGCCGCGCTATCTACATTAAAACGGCGGAAACTTATTCGTACACCTAATAAAATTTGTTAATAACTCACAACTGGAAGTTGAAGAGCCACAAAAACTAGTAGTGCTGCCATTGATCAAAGTAAAGGTATTATTGGATAAAAAAATGGAGGTTAATGGAATTTATGACTCTGGTGCGAATATTTCGTTAATCAGTTCAAAAGTGTTAAAAATCAAAAACGGAAAATCCAATGAGTCCAAAAAATACAAGATTAAAACGATTAATGGCATAAGAAGAGCTAGTGGTTTCATCACTTTAAGTATAAAAATTTTTAATATGGAAAAAAAAATGAAGGTTTACATAGTAGACGAAGAAAAGTTCGACAATGAATTTCTTATCGGACTCGATTGCATCAAAGAATTCCGTTTGATGCAAGATGAAAATTTAACAGTCAGTCAAGTGAAAGAAAAAAAAACCAAAAGATTAGCAAAGATATCGACATCTATGAAGACTTGCCTAGTTACAATGATGAAACAGATTTTAAAGATAATGAAAAAATTTTTGGAAAATGTGAAAAATTGATAAAAGAAGTTAGCGAACTTAAATTACAACTAGAAAACACTGAAAAAGTTAAGAAAACTTTAAAGGTTAACTTATCTTCTTTGCGTAAAACAGCAAAAGCTGAAATTTCACGTAAAGATAGAATGATAGCCGAGCTTAGGAAGCTAGTTGACGAAATGACTTTTAGGAAGGGTCATTTTAATAAAAATGTGAAAGATTGTAACAAATCAGTGCAGCAATTATCTGGAAAAAACGTACACGAATATAATCATGCAAAAACGTACACTGAGAATGAGAAAACTTTGATGCCGAAGTTAGCAAATTTTAATTCAACGATAATAACGATAATAACGATAAATATGATCCGGTTGCCAGTAATTCTTCTGAAACAAATTTTCAACATTTTGAAAGCGTTAATTTTAATCAACTCAATGAGGATCAAGCAAAAGATTACGACTATTTAAATAATCAATTTTGTAATACAAAGTATCATTCTAAAAAGTTACCAGTACCTCATACTGCTAGTACTACTGTTTATACAGAACGTTGCCGTAAGAAGATAATAGAAGAAGAAGAAGAAGAAGAAGAAAAGAAGAAGAAGAAGAAGAAGAAGAAGAAGAAGAAGAAGAAAAGAAACAAAATACACATATTAATATCGATGACAAAGAAAATCATTCATACCCTAGTATACTGAATTCAAATGTGGATGATACAATTTCAGAAAATAAAGAAGTTGTATGTAATTTTATTGATAAAACTAATATTTCTGATGAAGATGTATGTTTTGTATTTAAAATGGCAAGTACAAAAATAAATTAAATAGGAATTCTTATACAGAAAGAAATGTTAGGAGTAATAGGAAGTATGATAAAGATTCAAGATCACATAGCACATCTTATAGAAAAGAAAAAGAATATTATAAAAAATCTAGGAATGATCATAACAATTGTTCCAAAGATAGTATCGAACATTATCGTGAAAAAGATAAATATAGTCATAAACGAAATAGATCGCCTGTTTTGAAACACTCTGACGGAAAATATAAACATTATGATGATCGATACAACAAGGACTACAGAAATAAATAAAGAGATAGAGACAGAAGACGAAGTTCTCAGGATAAAGAAGACAATGTTTCAATAACTTCCGACAGATCTTATAAAGATAAAAGTAAACCTAATGAAAAATATGGTACTACGGATTTTCATTCGTCGAAAAGTAGAGGAAACAAATATTCTAGTTTACATGACACTAAATCTGTATTACATGAAAGAAGTAGAAGTAAAATTAAGGAAAGAACGAATTATAAAACTGATGATAGAAAATATTCCAAACATAAAAAGTATGATAGGAACTCGGAAGATCGTGAAAGTACTTTTTGCGAAAGGAAAGGTAAAATAAACGAATTCAAAGCTATAAATGATGGGAAAGAAACAAATGATACAAAATTTATCTGGGAGAAAAATGTTAACGTAGAAACTTGTAAAGATTCTTTTAAGATTACTTTCAATCAATTCGAAAAAGTTAAAGCCCGCTAACAGAGTGGATACGCGTACGTGTTTAACAAGAAAAGATAGGGAAAATGTAGGAGATAAAGAAAATATGCATCAGATTGGGAAAATTTTCGAACTCAATACTTGAAATTAATATGGGACGAAAAAGACAAAGGTTAAATTTACTCCACATATATCAAAATTATTTCCAGCAATAACGGGAAATCCAAAAAGAAAAGAAAAAAAAAAGAAAAAAAAAGAGGGTTTTTGTTAATTGCTGATTAAGTAATAAAATAGTTATATTATTTGTACATTATTCATAAGAAAATGTAAACATTTTCTCCTTCGGGAGGGGAGAAGTAAAGAAATATTCTTTAATTGATTTACCGCGTCAGTCGAAATCGTTGGTACGTACCTGACATATAGGTCAGCTGATGTAAAAGAGAGGGGGAATAAATAAGATAAGAGTTGCGAGAGCAGTCGCGAACGTTTACTTGAGTAGTAGGAACGATACGGTTTATAACGAACACTAAATGTCGTTTCTTCTCGTTACAGGTAAGAAATGTAAATATTTGTCACATAAGTTTGAAAATAAAAGTTTAAATCTTCTCGTTAGAGAAACACAATTTTGTTTATAACTGTACTCGACCTACACCATAAATAGTCTTATATATATATATATATACGTTATTATCCTAACGTGTGACAGAATTCGTAAGAGAACGGATGTGTTTTCGTCGGCGTGTCCAAGTAAACTAATCCGGCTGCGTGTAATCTATCAACTAATCTCTATAGTAAGTCACCTAGACTGTGTTTATATTTTGCTACACAAGAAACTAGTCTTACATAGATACATACGCGTGCGCGCGCACACATATACTTTCTATGACCTTACCTTCCCAACGTTATAATATACTCTCACATCTGTACGCATACTTTTTTCACTTATAGAAGGAGAAAAATAAAATATGAGAAAAACACAAATAAAAAGAAAAAAAAAAACCAACGTATTTTATGATCTTTATACATTATTAATCGAATAAATTTATTTCTATTACAAATCGAATAAAACTTTAATTGATTTCAAGGTAATTGCTAATAAAGTTCGCGTCTTATTTATCTTTTTTTTTTTTTTTCATTTTTTTACATTTTCTTTCTCTCATTATAATAGATTCTTAACATTAACGTGTAGTAATAAATAAATAAACGTTATTGTATTATCGATTGATTGCATCGGCCTATAAAAATGATATTTATCGTTAACGAGCGTATGTTAATGCAAAAAAAGAAAAGAATAAAAAGAAATAAAAAGGAAATAAAAATATGTATTTCTAAGAAACGGAAATAATTCCATATGCGCGTAAAATGCACGTGTAAATTACATAAACGCATTTGCACAAACATTTATAATAGAAAAACGAGGGAATAACATTTGGATAATCCTAATATTAATATATTTGAAACAACTCCAAATGGATCTCTCAGAAATAAAAAACCCCCTTTCTCCTCCTTTCGAAAAAAACAAAAAGAATTAAACAAAATCCAAAAAGAAAGAGATAGAAAAATGTCTGAGGGAAAGGAGGAACCTTGCTCGTGAAGGGGAAAAAACGCGGTCGGTTCTTTCTTTTCTGTTCTCGTAGCCTTCCCTTCCTCCCTACCTCTCTCTATCACTCTGTTTCTCGTCTCTATTTCTCTTATACCTTTTTTCCCACTTATCGCTTTGTTCTTTTCTCGCGTGGTGGTATCGCAGACGCGTGCGCGCCAAGAAAACCAACCCCAGAACCTACGAGAGGATAACGTAAGCGTGCGAGATGGAGGTCGCACCACCCCTGGTGACAGAGAAAACGCGAGAGAATCGAGTTCGGGAGATGGAAAAAGAGATAGGAACGATGAGAGAGAGAGAGAGTTAAGGGGGTTGGGGGGAGGTAGGGGTAGCGGCGACGGGGTAGCCAGCGAGAGGCGGAAAAACTTTTTAAATTCGAGACAAAATGCTAAATGTTCCTCGAGGCCATGCATACGAAGCGGGAGAGCTTCGGGAGAAAAGGGAACCGAGGAAGAATGGGCGGGAGGGAGGAGAAGAAGGAGACGACGAGGAAAGGGATAGAGAATGAGAGAAAGTGAGAGTGAGAGAGAGAGAGGGGGTCGAGCACGTCCCCCTGTCTCTCTCTCGGAGCCTTTCTCTTCGGTGGAAAGGGTAGGAGCGACCATTAACATAAAACAGAATGTGGGAAAAGCAAATATTGTGATAAAAAATAATAATAGGCAAGCGAGTGAAAGAGGAAGTGCCAGGGGAAGACGAGAGAAAGAGTGAGAGAGAAAAGAGAGAGAGAGAAAGAAAGGGGGAGAAAGGAAAAGAGAAAGAAAGAGAGGCCACCCAACCCCCAGGGATGAAGCCGAGCAGAGCGATGGATACTTTGCTTTCTCCAATGCTCTCACTCTTTCTTTCTTTCTTTCTTTCTCTTTCCCTTTCTCTTTCTCTTTCTCTCTATCTCTCTCTCCCTCTCTCTCTCTTTCACCTACCCACCGTATAAATACAAGTATACGGGCAGAGTTTTCCTCGGGCATTTATGAAACTCGTTCGCCTAGAACTAACTCTAATAATCGTTGAAACTAATGCCAACTCTCGAGTAAAACGTCCTCCACCTCCCCCTTCAGCCACCTTCTTTACCTCTTCACGGTCCTCAATTAACCACCTACCAACCCTATCACCCCCCCTCCTCGACACCCATGGTCTTGCATCTTCGACCTTAGAAATTCCTTTCACCCCTTCGATACACTTTAGATTCGACTACGTTCGGGATGAAATTTATCTACGAGAAGAAATGCACTTAGTATATTACAGTTATGGCTATCGTTTTACGTTTCTCGTTGAATCTATGAATACGGTACATTTACAAATAACGACAATAGATTTATATAGATATTTATAATATATATATATATGTGGGGACGAAGCATAATGCGGATCTGTTAGCCCTCAGCTGATGGGCAATAGCTCGTGCAGCGCGGGTGATTTGTTTGTTTGGGCGAATGTTGATGTGTGTGTGTGTATGTGCGTATGTTGGTGCATGACCAGCGCAATGAGTCGTTGCTAGGAGGAAAAGAAAAGACAAAGTCGTTAGCCGATCATTGCGACGAAAAGACGTAAAATCGTGAATGAGTTAAATTGTCGAAGCTGAAATTTAGTCGAGTCATTTGAGTTATAATTTATAAAGTCGTTCAAGTCGTTTAAGTCGTTGTTCATTAAGGGGTTATACGCAGTTGCGATCCTCGAAAAAGACGTATTTTCATGAATTTTTTCTAGAAACAGTTTTTATTTTTTAAAAAAAATTGTTGGTAATTCAAATAGAGTGAACTTTTGAGAATACAATAGCGCGTCGATCCTGTAAAAATATTAATCTGCACTGCTTTTGTAGATGATTTCCTGAACGTCCTCTAAAAAAAGACGTTTGTCAGTGATCACCATTTTGGCGGTTTGGATTATCCGAAATTAAAAAGTATGGTGGATTCTTTTAAAGTTTAGATTAATGCAGGTATTAACGAGAGGAATTTTAAAAATTTTGATTTTTGACAAAATGGTGTCTATTTGAAGAAAAGTTGTTGTTTTTGACTTAAATTTTCGCTTTACATTGTAAAAAAAAAATAGTAATAATTTTTTTAAATCTTATTCCTCTCGTCAATACCCGAGAAATATATCTAAGAATATTGTGTAAAAATATAAGACAAATCGATTGAGTTATTTCTGAGAAATCGAGATCACCGACTTAGAAAATACCGTTTTGAGAAAAACGCGTTTAAAATTTCAAAGAGACGTTTACACATAGTTAAAAATTTTTGTTTGCAGCTTACATGAAGTGAAGAATATTTGTCAGATCGATTTGAAATTTTCAGAGAATATACTTAAATATATGTACATTCCGAAAATGCAAAAAAAAAAAATCGATTTTTTGAAAATCCTAACTACGTATAACCCCTTAAGTCGTTTTAATTGTTATTTTGTCCAAGTCGTTTAGGACGTTATATTTAAAAACCGTATTAGTCCAGTCAACGCGGGCCGTTTCCTTCATATCTCAGGAAAGAATGTGGAAACTTGACATAAGGGTAAATAGACGACGCTGAATCGAATGGTGCTAATTTTTTTGAGATGGAAAGTGCCATTTTTGAGAAAAAGGGTAAAAAAGAGTCAAAAATATATTTATCTTAGAATCTTGGCATTAAATCGAAAAAAGTTTCAAACAAAAGTTGTAGAGAATAAAAATATACATAAAAAATGTTATATGAGTTATCTTCGTATTTTTAAAAATAAGCGAATAAAATTAGATTGAAGATGGGAAAAAAATTGTAAGAGTGGGAGAAAGCAAGCTTATCCCTCCGTCGCGTTTTACACGCGAGCGAGCTAGTATGCGTGCGAGCGTCCGTGTGAACTAATACACAAACGAGGGATCTTCGGCAATCTTCGGGACTCTCGGTCTTAAATGAAAGTGCGAGTGAGAGAACAAACCAATATTTCACTCTTTTTATTTATCATGCGATAACGAGTATTATTGTCCTTGGCCATCGATTGTTGAGCGTTCTGATATTTCTCTTTTTATATTTTTTCTTTCGGTAGCAAGAAATTTACGTCTTGGCCATCGAACGTCGAGCGTTTTGTATACGAGTGCGGGTGAGAAAGAAAACCGATATTTCTCTCTTTCTATTTTTTTATTTAGTAGCCAGAATTTTACGTCTTGGCCATAGAGCGTCGAGCGTTTTGTATATCTATATATATCGGCGAATAAGCGCGGCATTTTTAAATCAAATCTTGATGCTTATGGCACGCAGTTTCTTTATTTATTGTCAGAAATAATGAACCTTGAGTATAAAAAAAAAAATAATTCATTTTAACAAAAACTATTATTATTTAGTTGAGAGTAAAAATAATGAATTAATTTTGTGTCTCGCCATAAAATTAATTAGAATAATTAATTGATATAAATTCTTTGCCTCACAAAAATTTATTTGTATATCAAATTGAATACGTATTCTCTTTAAGACAAAATTTAAAATTTAAATATTTTTCCTATTAAATTATGTATTTTATAAAATTTTAAATTACTGACTTTTTGTCTCGTAAAAATTTATTAGTTTATTAAATTAAATACATATTTGAAAAAGAAGAATTTTATAACCACACATAAAATTAATTCAAGATATATAGGAAAAGATATTCTAAAAACGTGGAATTTATTTTTTGTCTATACATAATTTTAATTTATTTTTATTATGTTATAAGAAAACAGTAATTCATTGATTCATCTTCGAAGTCTTAAGAAATGTACGAAATAAATTGAGCTATTATCAAGTGGTGCGTTAGCGTAAGTAGTAACGTCTTTGCTTCTCGCGCTGGGTATTTAACGTTCGATTCTTCGTGAGGGAATTATTTTTTTTATAAGTTTTTCTATCCTTAGGTTATATAAATTATTTTGACATTTCCTTATTTCTAATTATATACAGAAAAAAATTAAAATTATTACAAAAAAATTAAAAGCAATAAATTTTTTTACATCATGCACAAATAAAGGAAGATTTATTACTTAAATTACAAATTTATCCTGTAAATATCATCCAAAAAAATGTCTCGTTTCGGCACGTTAAAAATTAAATTTTGTTATCTATTGGATATTATTTAATTTATAATTAGTAACTTTATTACTCGCGTAATAATGTTAATTTCTTAATAAATTTTATATCGTTAGTGCAACATTTGAAAAAAATCTGAGGTGGGACTCAATGACCGTCTCCTAGTTAAGGATAGAAAAACTTATAAAAAAAATAATTCCCCCACAAAGAATCGAACATTAAATACCCAGCGCGAGAAGCGAAGACGTTACTACTTACGGTAACGCACAACTTGATAATAGCTCAATTTGTTTCGTACAATTCTTAAGACTTTGAAGATGAATCAGAATGCATTACTGTTTTCTTATAAAATAATAAAAATGAATTAAAATTATGTATAGACAAAAAATAAATTCCACGTTTTTAGAATATCCTTTCACATATATCTTGAATTAATTTTATGTGTAGGTATAAAATTCTTCTTTTTTAAATATGTATTTAATTTGATAAACTAATAAATTTTTACAAG
This sequence comes from Polistes fuscatus, assembly GCF_010416935.1. NCBI lineage: Eukaryota > Metazoa > Arthropoda > Insecta > Hymenoptera > Vespidae > Polistes > Polistes fuscatus. Next base: position 480,817 of record NW_025113099.1, read on the forward strand.
ACAAAAAGTCAGTAATTTAAAATTTTATAAAATACATAATTTAATAGGAAAAATATTTAAATTTTAAATTTCGTCTTAAAGAGAATACGTATTCAATTTGATATACAAATAAATTTTTGTGAGGCAAAGAATTTATATCAATTAATTATTCTAATTAATTTTATAGCGAGACACAAAATTAATTCATTATTTTTACTCTCAACTAAATAATAATAGTTTCTGTTAAAATGAATTATTTTTTTTTTTTACTCAAGGTTCATTATTTTTGACAATAAATAAAGAAACGGCGTGCCATAAGCATCAAGATTCGATTTAAAAATGCCGCGCTTATACGCCGATATATATAGATATACAAAACGTTCGACGCACGATGGCCAAGACGTAAAATTCTGGCTACCGAGTGAAAAAATAGAAAGAGAGAAATATCGGTTTTCTTGCTCACTCGCACTCGTATACTAAACGCTCGACGCTCGATGGCCAAGACGTAAAATTCTTGCTACCGAAAGAAAAAATATAAAAAGAGAAATATCAGAACGCTCAACAATCGATGGCCAAGGACAATAATACTCGTTATCGCATGATAAATAAAAAGAGAGAAATATTGGTTTGTTCTCTCACTCGCACTTTCATTTAAGACCGAGAGTCCCGAGGATTGCCGAAGATCCTTCGTTTGTGTATTAGTGCACACGGACGCTCGCACGCATACTAGCTCGCTCGCGCGTAAAACGCGACGGAGAGATAAGCTTGCTTTCTCCCACTCTTACAATTTTTTTCCCATCTTCAATCTTATTTTATTCGCTTATTTTTGAAAATACGAAGATAACTAATACAACATTTATTATGTATATTTTAATTCTCTACAACTTTTGTTTGAAACTTTTTTCGATTAAATGCCTAGATTCAAAGAAAAGGCTATATTTTACCTTTTTTACCCTTTTTCCCCAAGATGCCGGTTTCTGATCTTATTATAATTAGCACCATTCGATTCAGCGTCGTCAACTTACCCTTAGGTCAGATTTTGAAGCTGTCAGCTAAAAAAGTCCGTGTTTGGTCCTTGTTGACCTGCCTATTACGAAACTCCGTTTGTATATTCTTTTTCTCTCTCTCTTTTTCTCTCTCTTTCTTTCTTTCTCTCATTTCAGGAAGAAAAAGAAAAACAACTAGAGAAAGAAAGAGAAAAAGAATATATTATACATATATATATATATGTAAAATAATAATTCGCCTAATCTGTACCGTCTATATTATGCTACGAACGCGACGACCATGAGACACTCTCCGAGGGCCTTATCTTAACAAAATACCTGAACAATTAGAAACGACGTGACTGTATCAAAAGTTATTGCCGATGTAGAATAACGTAGAAGGAGAAAAAAATAATGAAAAAAAGGATAAACAGAGAGAGAGAGAGAGAGAGGGTAAGGGAGATGGAGGGAAAAAGAATAATTAAATCCGAATAGAGATTTCAATGATTTCGAGTTAACAAACAACGGTGATTAAAAATCCAAATTGTAGGCTCGAAATTATATATGAAAAATGGGGGTAGAAAAAATAGAAGAAGAAAAAGAAGAATAAAAATAATAATAATCAAGAGAGAATGGATTATTAATAAAAGTATATATATACGTTCGTCTCTTTCAATGCATTCTTTGGTTGCGTCTAATAATTATTTCTTTCTACATTTTTCTTTCTATTTGTGGGCGCGCACGATCAACGAAAGGAATTATCGAGGTTGCGCGCGAGCGTTTACATAGACGAAGCGAAATAGAGAGAGAGAGAGAGAGAGAGAGAGAGAGAAAGATATATATATATATATACATGCACTCTCGTACATATCGCGGTATTATTTTCAAACGGTTAATTATCCGCGAGTGAAATTATGCCATTACACGATAATTAAATCGGAGCGAGCGAGCAAGCACAGCGGCGGCGCGTACACAGAACGGCGGACACACAGAGAGAGAATACGCGCCGGACTATCTGAATGTTGTTTCACGCCCGAGTCACCTTGATGGATATTTTTTATTCTAACTTCTCCCATTGATTATAGTAATCATCGACGTACAACAAATTTCGACTCTCTCTAACTCTCTCTTTCCCTCTCTCTCCTTCCCTTCCTTTCCCTTCCTTCATCATTTTTTCTCTCAACCACGACTATGACTACGACTATGACGACTACGACGACGACGATGACCAATGACAATGGACGAACAATTTTTTTTTTTAGTTCCTGTACATGTTCATATATTTATACGTTTATATATATATATATATGTGTTCCTACCTACCTCGGTTTAGAAAGAGAAAGTGAATCAGACATGCATCTACGAATATTATGCGGCTAGCAACGTTCCTCCTCCTCCTCCTCCTCCTCTCTCTCTCGTCATACAACGCGTACGCACACATATAGAGAAAAATAAATTAAAAAAAGAAAACAAAATACAAGAAAAAAGAGTACACAGATTCACCTACGGCATACCACGAGAGAGAGAAAGAGGGAGAGAGCAGTAGATATCAGAACGAATGTCTTCGTCCGAGACTGAAAAACTAATTTCGACCTTTTCCACAAAGTCCAGACGGAAAGGTAAAAGTAGAGTGTGTGAGAGAAAGGAGAAAGAGAGAGAAAGAGAGAGAAAGGAAATATACACAAGGGAGAAAGAAAAGAAAAAGTTAAAAAAAATATATATATATCGTTCATCCTCGTTCCGGTGGATAGAATTGAAAAAAATAAAAACACAAAAAAAAGGGGGAAGTGTTCCTTCCAGATTCAAGGATGATCGTGCTCGTGAAGAGAAAGAGAGAGCCAGACATAGAGATAGATAGAGAGAAAGAGAGAGAGGGGAAGATAGAAAAAGATAAGAGAAAAGAGAGAAGAGAGAGGAGAGAGAGAGTAAGAGAGAGAGAGAGTTGTAACATTTTTTTAATTATTTAAGTATAAAATTTGCAGTACCCATTCCAGTCCATTGTGATCCCATCTCCGAAAAAACGAACCAAATCTCTCGAGATTAAGCTGAAAAATTAGCTTGAACAATCTCTATCGATTGCTCTGAATCAGCTGCTTCAAAATCTGGAATTACTGTATACCCAGAATACAGAGAATTAGGAAATGGTTTCTCAGTAATATCAGTAATTAATTGAGCAAGTTCATCATCTCCTCTGCTCGAATTTAACTAAACACAAATAGAATATAAATCACGATCATTTTGCCTAATCACTTCGGTCGTAAAATAAATATCTTACAATATTAAAGATCGACGATATCATTTCCTGAGTTCGACAAGAAGCTACAAAAAGTCGTGGCATATTATATGGTGAAAGTTTTCTCCTTTGCTTCTTTTTTGAATGACGTTTTAGGATAATGTGAGAGAAGGAACCGTTTAAAGCAGCGCAACAATCCGTCCAAGGTGTTGGTTCGGTAATTACTTTTACGCGTCCATGCCAAAGGCATTGGGCTTCTTCTGGAGGCTCGGAATAATGAAGATTCGGATATATAACTCCGGTCTCCATAGCAATTGGTACCTAGAAATAAAAAATAAACAAATGTAGAAAATTAAACCAAATTTGTTTTGTTTTATATTTAATTTTGTGTTTTCAAAAAATTTACCTTGATTATCGAATTTATTGCATTATTATTATATGTGTTACCAATGTTCGCCGTAACAGATCCTAATAAAAGAGGATTAGAAAGACTTCGATCTTGACCATAAACAAGATCTATTGCCTTTAATTCTTCGAAATCCATTGATTTTATTCCTGTACCATCGGCCTCGATGTATGTTACGTCGCTTGGTTTTAGGCCGCAGTGTTTCAATGTCTGTTTCATTATTTGAGCCTGAGACTCGGCTGTGGGAAATAGACACGTATTTCTTGAAATTGCTTTAGTGTACTTAACAGAAAGATTAACGACCTCGGCATAAACCCGCTTTGCATTTTCGGCTCTTTGAAGAAAAATTGTTCCTACCGAGTCGCTTCTCGAGAATCCAGACGCTTTCTTATCAAAAGATCTATTTACGCCGTCTGTTGACAACAAACCTAAATAAAGGAATGCATAGAACAAAAAATTATTCATATATTACGAAAAATTTAACTTGCTGTTCTAAGATTTGTAATTATCATAGAAAAAAAAAAATATAAGAAAAATTACCTTATTGTCTTTACATGCAAGAACTGGAATAAATGATATCTAATATACTATTATTTTACCTAATTCGTACAGTTGGTGAGATGTTTTGGGAAGTAAGCTTAATATACAACCACTAACAATCGCGTATTCGCAATCTCCAGCTTTTATAGTTTCGTATGCTTTTTTAATTGCTAATGAACTTGATGTGCAAGATGAATGGACAGTGCAGTTTGTCCCGGTTAAACCCATACAAAACGAGATCCGATTTGATAGCAAACCACGGCAATACCCTAGTAGACTATATCCATTCTCCTATAATGAAAATAAAAACAATTGCACATAGAATGATTTTACCTTTAAATGAAATCCATTAGATCATTCTATTTACTTACTTGAGTTTTATCTTTCAGTAGATAACTATCTGACTCATATAAACTCAATACCCCGTAAACATTGGTTTTCTTGTTCCGTAACTCTACAGGATTTATTCCGGCATCAATGATCGCTTCAAACGTAACTTCCATTGCCATTCTTATTTCTGGCGATAGAAATTTTGCCTGAATTGCACTAATTCCAAAAAAAAAGTTATCGAATTTCGTTAAATTAGAAATGCGTCCTAAACGCGATGATATTTTAGACGAATGACCTAAAAAATAATAATTTAATGAAACAAAAATAACGCACATTATTCCACTTAATTTTTATATAAAAATAAATTGAACATATTCTTACCTAATTTCCAACTTGTATTATCTTCAGATACGCAATCTTCTCCATTTAATAGATTTGCCGTTAAATCATTGATATTAACACTCTTTGGAAATTTTCCCGATATTCCAGAGATAACCACTGCATTTTCATCTAAGCCTTCTACTTCCATATTTGCTAAATGTAGCAACACGCGACGAACTATCAGCTACAAATTCGTATGACAAATAAAGCTATTCATTGAAATCGCTGTTTATATAGCCCATCGAATAAGTCCAATTTAAATTGTTAATTATGCCTAATAGTTTTGCAATTTAAATGTGTTTACTATGGATTATGCTGCGTTGTCAATACATGATTGTATAAAAGAAATCTTTCCCTGGACTACCGATGACTTTTGATTTCTAATTCTTTTTATAGAAAAAAGATATTTATGTATGATCTATAGGGTAAACGATTCGAAGAACTTAATTCTATTAAATTCAAAAACATTTAATACTAGCTTGATATGAAAATGTTATCCAAAAATAATAAATCCGTCGAACAGACGTAAATAGCAATATACTTCAAATATAACATAGTTTTTTGGAAATACTTTTTGAACACTCCTAATGCTGGATCAAAATACTTAAATGTTACGGAAAACTATCAATAGATAATATAATTAGGACTTCAATAAAAAGTAACATTTTTTTATTTAACATTTTAATTAAAATTCTCTTGAAAGCGTTATACGAACTATTAATATCACGAAATAGCGATATCTGGAAAAATATTTCTGGTTGTTAATATTACACGCATACGTAACTTTAATAAAAATTAAATTAGTTGGTAAGAAAAATGTTGCATTAGAAATATCCAGGACACTTATTAGATAACGAAAGAGGGAAAATATTAACTAGTTTATATAAAATTGAAAGCATGGATGCTGAATCTTTGAAATTCGGTTGTGATACAATAGGCATGTGAGTTGCAAGAGGCTTAATGTATCTAAAATATGATACAAATTGTCTAGTAGAAACATTACCTAAATGTCGTATAAATACAGCATTAGTTGTAGGACCACCATATTATGTTGTAGAAACTGCTTAGTCATTATTTATTGAAAGATTTAAGTCTTCACGTAAAAAGTTGATGAGTACATCAGAATTTTCTGAGTTGAAAATAACATTAAAATTTTCACTTAAAATCCTTAGTAACTTATCCTCCCACCCCTATACTTATATATGCCTCTCCAATTGTTGTACATGAAAGTAATGCCATGGAATTAAATGTTTCGCATGGAAATAAAGGTTATTTATATAACAAGAAAACTATAAACAAAGACAATATTACATGGAGGTGTGTTTCATATCACTCAACGCTACTTTGTCCTGCAATAGTACATACTGATACTGAAAATCTTAATGGTAAAATACAATATAATCACATTAATTATCATCCGGTTGAAAAGTCGTCAGTTGAAATGTCGCGGTTGAAACGTCGTTGGTTGAAATGTTACAGAACCCTCACAGTCATGTCAATGGTAGTGGTCACAATGTTAGTTATATCATTCGCATTGTGATAGATAGCAATACCTCTAGCTCAAACATTTAATCGTTTGTATTGAATTAAACAATTGCAATTTGGTATATTAAAGGACTCATAATCATATAACTAAATTTTCCTCAACATTAAAATTTGAGATTTTTGTATAATTGAATCAATCAGCAATTCATCGGAGTGAGCCCACTGACTTTGATAATGGAAAGTATCAAATTGATGATAGTTGCTATCCGCTAAATTGATAACAATTTTTGTACCAATAATCACAGGCTGAGGCGATGGTGCAGAAGTCATTAGTAAATTCGAAGTTGATGGAGTACATAAAATTTCATTCGCAGTCAATTGGTATGCTTGTGCTATCATTTTTCTCGCAGCCTATACGCCTAACAACATTCTCTGTTGGTATCAGCTGGATTCGCCGAGATGTGGGTATACTCACTTCAACTCTCGGTAATAAAATAAAGATTATGCAATCTCTTCTTGTAAAAAGAATGAAAGTTATTGCAGTAAAAATAAATTTTACAATGTTTTAAATATATAATTTTTAACATTAATATAATATTTGTGTCTTTCTCTCTTTTCTTAAACAATATTTCTATTCTTACCTATTAATAGATTCTTTTTTAATTATTTTTTGTTACTGTAGATGCATTCTATACGTATAATAATTCAAATGAAACCTCTGCGAATTAAAGAATCTTCCAATATAATATATTTCCTATTTATATTTAAAATTTGTAATAACTAGGAAGCATTCCTTCTTCAATTTTTTCAATAGAAAATAAATGCACATGGTTTCTTTGCAGTGTGGTAAAAAGAAGACGGTGTCTTCCAAAATCTTTCATGATTGCAGTGTTGTCAGCTTTTTCTTATCGTTGTGGAAAGTTATATACCCTCTTTTCCAGTAAAATAATTGAAAACCTATTAAGAAAGAATAAGTTTATTATTGCTATAAATAAAAATTTTTGAAGAAAATTATAATATTAGTTTTTTTCAGAAGCAAGATTATTATTTTAACCTCTTAACAGATTCATGTCTTGCTTATTCCTTGTAACTGTGGTTGAATTCTATTTGCATGATAATTCACATGAAATCTCCACGAAGGAGACATTAGTTAAAAGAAATTTTTATATCGTTAACCCTCATTGGAAAATGAAATTTATATGCATAGATTTGAGTCTTTTTCTTGAATGTGTTACAGTCTTTGATTTGAATAAAAAAAATGTAAAGCCGCATACTTAGCTAAACCTAATTAAGAAAGTAGTTTAAGTATGAAATATAAAAATATAAAAAGAGAAGCATAGTCTCATAAATTAAATTATAAAATATATAATACATATTTTTTACTCGGTAAAGTATTTTAACTGAACTTTAAGATATTCTTCTTACCATTGTTTGTTATAATATCAGGATGAAGGAAACAATTTGTATTTCATCGGTATACTTAGATTAAAATCAGAAAAATTTCATCGTATAGTTAAGGCATAAAAAAAGTCGTACAGCATGTTATCCAGTTTATTCATTTTCAACCTAAATTGATGATCACTAAAGAGAAAAAATGAAACGAAATAAAACCAATAAATAATAATACATACCTCAATTAACTTCAAAAAAGATTTTTATTACTAATATTCACAATTAATCAATGATTTTGATGATATTTTTGAAGATATTCACTGTTTTTTAATATCAATCCCCACCATTTGTAATAATTCAAATAAACTAGTGTGTAAGAATAAGACGAGTGTCTTTGTTAATGGCCCAGCAGTTCGTGCTTAGCAACAATATGAATAGTGGAAAAACTCGATAACAAAATTTCGATATTTTCAATATTTTCAATATTCTCAAAACGATTGAGGCGCGTATTTTGAATATACGCTAATAATTTATAGTCGTTACAAATGATACATAAATCGTTATCACGTTGAGTGCAACACGAATTGTGAAGGAAGTCCTCGTCAGGCTACGCTCGTTATTTAGTATTGAAAAAGAAGTATAACTTCAAAACGAAAATAATAACATTTACATCGCACGATACGTTTCCAATCTTCTTCTCGATATTTTTATAATTAATTACAGATCAACTATCACAATAATTACATATTATTATTATTATTATTATTAATAATATCATCTTTAATTTTCCTTGTTTCTTTTTAATTATTAGGTGTACAAATAAGTTTCCGCCGTTTTAATGTAGATAGCGCGGCGCGGAGTTTCCGTTTACTTTCGCAAATGATATCCTGCTAAAAAATTAGTTTGGACGTTTAAGAACAACATAACCTATTAATATTATTGATTTCATATTGGTAAAATATAATTTTTTTTAGTTGAATATGTCCAAATTTGAGCCAAATAAGCGTCATTTGCGGGAAATATTAGTTTACTTCTTTAATATAAAGAAATCTGCTGCTGAGGCGCATCGATTGCTCGTAGAAGCATATAGTGAGACTGCTTTGAGTGAGAGAACGTGTCGTGAGTGGTTTCAAAAGTTTAAAAACGGTGATTTCGACGTAGAAGACAAAGATCGCAGTGGAAGGCCAAAAATTTACGAGGATGCAGAATTGGAGGAAATATTGGAGGAAGATTCATCTTAAACACAAAAAGAACTTGCTGTAACATTATAAGTCACTCAGCAAGCAGTCTCACATCGTTTAAAATCATTAGTAATGATTAATAAACAAGGAAATTGGGTTCCGTACGAATTAAAGCCGAGAGATATTGAACGCTGATTATGCTTAAGAGAAATACTGCTTGCTAGACATAAAAAAAAGGGTTTTTTACATCGTATCATCACTGGTGACGAGAAATGGATACTATATGATAATCCAAAAAGAAGAAAATCATGGGGATTACCAAGCCATGCGTCAACATCAACAGTAAAACCGAATATTCACGGAAAAAAACTCATGCTGTGTATTTGGTGGGATCAGATTGGTGTAGTGTATTATGAGTTGCTTAATCCGAGCAAAACAATCACCGGAGCTCTCTATCGAACACAATTAATGAAATTGAGCCGAGCTCTGAAGGAAAAACGCCCTCAATACTATTCTAGACACGCAAAAATTATTCTCCTGCATGACAATGCTCGTCCACATGTAGCGGCTCCCGTGAAAAAGTATTTGGAAACTCTTGATTGGGAAGTGTTACCCCACCCGCCGTATTCACCAGACATTGCACCGTCCGATTATCACCTATTTCGGTCCATGGCACATGCTCTGTCGGAGCAGCGGTTCAAATCATATGAAGATACAAAAAATTTGGTTGATACGTGGATAGCCACAAAAGACAAGGAGTTCTTCCGACGTAGGATCCGAATGTTGCCTGAGAGATGGGAAAAAGTCATTGCAAGTGATAGACAGTATTTTAAATAACCTTATAATTACCATTCTTCTAGAATAAGTACTTAATTTTTAATAAAAAACGACGGAAACTTATTTGTACACCTAATATATTTCATACATAAACTATTTTCTTAAATAATTTTAGATAAGTATGCGGTTCTACACTTTTTAATCCAATCAAAAACTGTAACACATCCAAGAAAAAGACTCAAATACAGCATCGGATATATGCATATAAATTTCATTTTCAATGGTTAACGATATAAAGATTTCTTTCAACTAATGTCTCCTCCGTAAAGAGTCTATGTGAATTATTATGCGAATGAAATGCAGCTGCAGTTACAAGGAATAATCAATATCAGAATCTATTAAAAAAGGTAAACATTATATAATTCTCCTAAAAAATAATTATTTATAGCATTATTAAACTTATTATTTCTTCGTAGGTTTTCAATTAATTTACTGGAAAAGAGAGTATGTAACTTTCCACAATGATAAGAAAAAGCTGACCACACTGCAATCTTGATAGATTTTGGAAGAAACCGCCTTCTTTTTACGTATAATGGGAGAAAATCAAATCTATTAATATTCTATCAAAGGAAGTGAAGAAAGAATGCATCTTACAATTAGATAAGCAGCGAAGAATTTACAAAGAAAGCGACGAACAAAGCGATTTAAGCTAGAAGCGAAATAAGAAAAGTATAAGTATTCTTTGTACTTCCATAAACGAGATGAACCTTTTTGTTGAATCCGTATACAAACGAAGCGAGCAAAAGGTGAGATACGTGTTTAATCTTTTGTTTAAACCGCAATTCTTTATCATATTTCATTTAACAACCAGAGCTTTTATGCTACAAGCCTTTTTCCTGACGAGCTAATATAATATTATACTTTGTATTGATTTAACCAAGTGTTTTTCTTTTTTCTTATTTGTTGTTTAATTTTATTAATTTTTTTAATAATTGTATTTTATTTAAATTGTATTTAATATCTTTATTTTGTTAAAGTTTTTATTGAAGTTATATTTTATGTTATTTACAAATGTAGAGTATATATTGGCATTCGGGAAAATTGTAGTTATTTCATATTGAATACAATGAAGATGGAGAAGTAAATGTTATGTGGCTTAAGTTTCCAGATTCACTAAAGATTTGCCAGAAAAACGTACAAAAAGTTGCTGGACACATTGCGATTTAAATTAATAAAACAATAGTGCTGATCGGACGTAGATCTTCAACTATTCTCCTTAGCAACAATACAAAAATTAAGATTAAGCATTCACATTTATCTATAGTTTAAATTTTATTATTTGTTATTAATTATTGTTGAAAATTTATTTATTTTATTTTATTTATTTTAATTATTTTAATTTTTAAGTTATTATTAAACTATAATCTCTTGCAGCTTTCCTATTGACCAGGATCAGTATACATTTCAATTTCTGTTTAAGTTTTCAATATGCCTAAAACTAATGCAGAGAAATGTAGAGATTATCGTCTTCGTAGGAAAAGGAATAAGGAAAATAAGGAAAATAATGAGGAAAATAAGGAAAACATAATGCACGCTAATGCTAAACGTTGTAGGATTCTTAGCTGCGAAGAAAAATTATTCAAAAAGGTTATGAATTGCCTGTGAATGAAATTTTATGTACTCCGTCAACTTCTAATTTACTTTGCGAACCATCGGCTAAGCCTGTGATTACCGGTAAAAATTTAAATAATTTAAATGTCCCAGCAATAACTAATGTTATTGCTAATTATTTATTTTTTTTGTTTGGTTTTTATGTTTTGAAGTTATTTGAAGTTACTTACATTTATTTTATTTAGCATTTATTTTACGTTTATTTCTTCAAGAAATTCAATTGTTTGCGAATGGAACTTTATGCGCCCCATCGACTTCGAATTTATTAGTGACTTTTGAACCATCGGCTCAGCCTATGATTACCGGTACAAATTTATATAATTTAAAATTCACAGCAATAACTAATAGTACTGCTAATTATTATTTTTAAACTTATACTTCTTTTTGGTACGTTTAGGAATTTGGTCTTTATTTTTTACTTTTACTTCTTCAAGATGCATCGTTGTCTACTGCATAAGATGACTATCACAACTATATTACTGTGCAAGCTGATGTGCATATGGAAAATTCTTCTATGCCGTGTCATCATTGTATAACATCAAAAAACATTACAATAACAAACATGGAGCAAAGTTCACGATCTCAAGCACGAAATAATCAATATTTAGCTGATGCTTCGATTATACATGTATTGTCTAATCAAGACATTGTACCAGATGAAGAACGCAATTCGTTAAACCAAGACACAATCATGAATCAGGAATTACCTCAATCAGATGTACCCTCTATTTATTTTAACTCTTCAGACCAGTTAGTAATTAATGATTCCACTGGCGAGCAAATTGATATGGATTTAGATCCTTCTTAACCATATAGCAATTATCATCAATTTGAACGAGCTCATAAGGAATTTAAAATAAAATTCTTGGGCAATTCATTTGAACATCCATGCTCAGTATGTGACAGATTGTGGTTTAAAAAGGATTTAAAAGAGCCATCTAATGAACATAAGCATATTCTAATACAATTTATACCTAATGTACCTATAGAAAATACTAAGATTTGTAATACATGCATACAAGCTTTAAACAAGAAAAATATTCCTCTAATATCAACATATAACGGCTTCAAATATCCAGATGTACCTTTAGCATCTACCACCTTTATATTTAGTTTTTAAAAGATTAATTTCGCCTCGTATTTCTTTTATGCAGATCAGACGCCTGAGACATGTGAATGGTAAATACGCCAGTTATGGTCAATTAATTAACCTACCTGTTTCAGTTAATACAATGGTCAAATCTCTTCAAAGAAATATCGATAACGATTATTGTATAAATGTACATATTAAACGTAAGAAAATTCAGCGATCTAGTTACTTACATGGCATTGTTAACAAGCGTACAATTAAAGCTTGGCTACAATTTTTAATACCGTCTCCATTGTATAGAATGTACGATATTAAAATTGATGATTCATATTTTAATGATAATCAAATTCACGACAAAGTTGGACAAAATGATGTCAGTGAACACATTCCTGTAGAAGAGAGTCTTACGGCGCACCAACCGACATTAATGTGGGACAAAGAACAATATTTACGTATTGCACCTGGCGAAGAAAATTTACCTCAAAGTTTATTATTTGATGAATTTTTTTATTTTTTATTTCTTATTTCATTTTTTATTTTCTATTTTATTTTTTATTTCTTATTTTATTTCTTATTTTAATTAAACCCTTCTTCTTCTTCATGTATAAATAAATAACATTATACTTATTTTTTTGAAGTTATTTTTGAGATTGTTGATGCTATATTCATTTTGGTACGCCAAGGAAGTATAACTTCTTACGTGCGTACATAAGTACACACGCCAGTTTTTTTCTATATGTTTTTTAACCTTTTTTTCATATTTCTTAATTTTTAAATATATACAGGAAAGAGAAAATTATTTATTACAAAAAAATTAGGAACAATAAATTTGTTAACATCTCGCGCAATTAATAAAAGATTACTTACTACATAAACAACGATTTTTTAAAAGATTGGTTAGAAAACAAACCAGATTAACGTTTAAAAATATTTCTCTTTCATTTGATTTTAATAATTTCGAAGCGTACCATGCATATCGATCATTTTATGAAAAATTTTTTATGACAATTGATGATGGACTATTGAATGCTTTTACGATAACTATCACTCTGGAATCTTCGTTTAATAAATATAAATAAATGTACAATAAATGGTAAAACTCCTGGACATAAAACAATTATATATGAAATTATTAATGATTAAAATATATACGATTGTTATATTTGTTAGTATATTGAAGATTTATTTATTTTTATATACCTGGTAAAAAATAAAATGTTAACTGTAATTCAAGGATAAAATTTTCCTTTATTATTTTCGCGAGATGTGGAAAAATTTATTATTTAAAATTTTTTTGTAATAAATAATTTGCTCTTTCCTGTATATATTTAAAAATTAAGAAATATGAAAAAAAGATTTGAAAACAGATAGAAAAAAATTATTAAAAAAAACTCCCCACATGAAGGATCGAATACTAACTAGCGGCACGAGAAGCAAGAACGCTATTACTGACGCTAGCGAGCCACTTGATAGACGGTCGAAATTAAGATAGTATAAATACATATATAACAAAAATCAAAATTTTTAAAACCTTTTTTCTCAAAATTGGCTGGGCATTTTGAAAAAACCCTTTACTACGATAACACCGTAAAAGTATACCACTAATATACCAAAGCTCGTTAAAATCCGTGTGTATCCCAGTGCAAGATCCCCTTGTTAGTTCGCCTTTGGACTATGTACAATCGGGGTTGGTGCATTATCAATCTTCTAATTCAAATTCTTTTGTCATAAATAGTATTAACTTCTGCATTAATACATCCTGCAGTACATTAGATAGGATTACGAGTTAAAGTATAACGTCAGTAACAAATAGTTGCATTTTAAGATCAAATAATTAAATTTTTACCATCAAAAAATCGTAATCTAAAATCGAACGAATATTATAAATTAACAGGTATTTATAATTTGCTGATCAGGCAGGTAAACAAAGATCGAATACAGGAGAAAAAGATCTAAGAATGCGGTCAGAGTCTAATAATCAAGCAGCGAATACGTCTTACTGTATTATTATAATTATTTTTGTAATTTATTTATCAGAATAATTACATTTCTGTGAAGAGATCTTTCCTTCCATAACGAACCTATCATCAACATTATCAGAATTCCTATTTTTTGTTCGTCAAATATCCTTTTGGAAGACTGACTAGTGAGAGGAGATCCCACATAGATTTAGTTTACACAAACTAAACTTAGCTATTGTGTTACGTTATTGAGTGTATTCACGTCCACTTCATTTTAATTCCCTACACTAGGTGCTAGTATTGTGATAGGAAAAATTCAGGAGTGAACAATAAGTAGCAGTATACACGTTTTAGATTTTCTTCTCGCCTTTCCCCTTCTCCGAAAGACCTTCCTGGTTACACAAACGGACAATCTTTCGCACCACTCTTTGACCTCTTGCTTACACCCAATCCAAAAGAATTTTTTGCGAATTCTATCCAGGGTCTTGTTCATTTCGAAATGTTTCCCAGTCGAGCTGTCATGTGCTTCCTCCAAGACCTCTTTAGTCTGAGCGCTTGGTACAATCCCCTGCAAAATGAATTCATTTTATTCGGATGCTCCCATCTCCTTGAGAGCAGCCCTTTCTCCACTTGTTAGTCTCGTCCTCCCTTAAGATGATCCTCTTTACCTTTTCTTCAAGCTTTTTCTCCGCTTTTTCCCGCTTAGCGCAATGAGAGCACCCGGTTTTTTTGCAAGTAAGTCTGGACAGTACATCCGCGTTTCCATGGGTCTTCCCTTTCTTGTGAAGGATCTCAAAGTTTATACGTTGCAAACGCTCGAATCATCGAGCCAGCTGTCCGTCAAACTCCTTGAATGAAACGAGCTACTGAATAGAAGCGTGATCTGTCCGCAAAATAAACTTACGGCTTGGAGACAGCACTCTTCCTAAGCCGTGCTCTGAAGCATCCACGTCTAAAACGAATTGGTTCACTGCCTCAAGGAAGATCAGAACCGGCGGCGAGATGAGAGACTTCTTCAATTCGTCGAAAGACCGTTGACATTCTGCATTCCAGGAGAATTTCCTTTCTTTCTCCATCAGTGTATACAGAGGCTTGGCTATTATTGAGAACCCTTTTCACGAACTTCTTGTAATAAGAACAATTCCAAGGAAGCTCCTCACTTGCTGTTTGTCTCGTGGTACTGGGCAATCTCTTGACTATACTTATCCTGCCCATCTTCTAATTTAACTCTCTACTTTCTTTATTTTCCTTCGAAAGTTAACAGCGACTGCTCCTTTGGCTTTATGCCTGTATTATTTCTCGTATTCAAATTTCCATTCGTTTTACCGGCCATTATAGTAGGTTTTCAACGATAAGACAGAAATCTTTGTTACTGACTATAAATCAGATGAAAACAAGAGATCCCCTTTGCCGACTTCACTTGCTACGCTAGACGTCTGGTTTATCAGTTACCGGATTTTAAGGAATCTTTCTTATCTACTTTTATCTTTATCTTCTTTATCTACCTTTTTCAATTTGCCGCTCTAGACACTTTTATACTCTATTCTAATCTCGGCTTTTTTCTTTCCTCGTCACTGCTCTTTTTTACTTTTCACCTTATTTTAACACGTTTAATCACTGATTTTTTAAGTATTATAAAGTTGACATTAAACCTCAACAGCTAAAAAAAATGAATAAGTTCATTTTATAGCTAACTGTTTTAATTAATTATTTAATTAGTTATTGATAATTGAAAATGTGAAAACTTTTCTTTTATTTCTAAGTAAAGCAACGTAGTTTAAAAAACAGGAAAAAATGAATAAGTGCGCTAAATTGCTAACAAAATGCTTATTTAAAATCTGTGTATAATTGCTAACATTTATTAATTATTTAATTAGTTATTAATAGTTAGAAATGTGGAATGTTTTGAGTGGGAGATTTTTTTCAAAGTGCGCTTGCGCCGTGAATTTGTTGTTGCGCATGCGTATAACATTTATCCCACTCATAGATGATTCAATGCAAGTCAAAAAAAAAATTTAACTGAGTGTAAGCGTCTTTTGAAACTTTAAACGCGTTTTTCTCAAACAGTGTTTTTAAAGTCGGTGATCTCGATTTCTTAGAAATGGCTCAATCGATCGGTTTCGAATTTTTACACAATCTTTTTAGATATATTCCTCGGGTATTGATGGGATAAATAATATTTAAAAAAACTATTTCTATTTTTTTTTTACAATTTAGAGTAAAAATTTCACTCTAAAATGAAACATTTTTTTCAAATAGACACCATTTTGTCTAAAATCAAAATTTTCATAATTCCTCTATTCATACCTGCATTAATTCGAGTCCCAGTCTAGACAGCATTGTGACTAAATTTTTTCAAAAATCCTGTAGTAAATGACATATGTTTTTAGCAGGAAACTTAAAACCTTTCCACCGCCCGCTTTCATATAGACTGTTTGTCGCTGTACTCACATATCGTATTTTTATCTTATTATTCGGGTGACATAACGATGAGCAGTCGTTGTCATTATATACTTGTATTTTGTTACTAGAATCTTTTTAGAATCTGTTATTACAATCAGTTGGTAGAATTTGCGATTTAGCGAGCGGTCCGACAATTGTTAAAGTTAAACGCTGCTTACGAGAGGAGTCCGATAGCTGCTAGTCTTAGAAATTATTCAATCATTGCACACTTATAGTAGTCATTGAAAATAATCTCGTTGTTTTTCGGAAACATAGTATGGTAATAAACCGTTTACGATAAAAGTGAGTAATGATTCTTCCAATATTTTTATATTCATTTATTTCTTTTCTTTAATACAGTAATTGGTAGCGGCGGGGTCTCGTGACCATTATCGATATCTCGCCGGATCGATACCCCGACAAGGAGAATATTTTATTTGTCTTTCTTTTATTATTTATTTTTTTATCGTATAGTACGTTTAATTGATTTTCTTTTTTCTTTCTTTTATTTCTTTAGAATATGTTGTATCTATTTTGTAAGGAATATAAGGAAAGATAAAACGCTATGGTGAATGACGTTATTGAACATGCATGCGAGACTAAATAATCGTTTTCCGTTACAATGATATCGCTTTCTATTATGGTCCACAAAAACTGTAAATACCAAACTTAAATTTTTCTTGATTTCTTGTTTTATTTAAAGAATACGAAAAAAAGATAGCACCATTAATGCTATCTTTTTTTTTTTTTTTTGCGCAGTTTTTTATCAGAGAAGGCGACCACTGCGATTTTTCACACATCCCTTTGCAGTAATAAGTGGTTTATCTACAGACAAGCAACTAACCAAAAACACAACTAAATACGGAAACTTGATTCCGAGAACCAGCTGGACTCGATCTCACGCCGCTTAGTTTACTTTGCACGTAGGCGACGAATTTGATCAACCTAGCTATCCAAGACAACCGATTGAAATCGACAAAAACTAGAATTAAAATGCTCGTTCTCGCATTTTGCCCACCGAAAACGTTATCTTTTCCTTGTCCTCTTGTTTGAATACAAAGCTAATGAACTTCTGAAAAACAGAAGGTGAATTACATAACCCAAACGAAATTTTTAAAAATTCATAATGACCGTTCGACACCACAAATGCTGTGTTTTTTCGACTGTTCTTATTTACTGACACATAGAAAATCCATTCTTTATATCTATTGTAGAAAAAGCGTGCGTCTTGTAAAGCGTCTAACTGATCCTTGATCAGCGGTAATGGGTTAGATCTTCGCATAGTATGGAATTTACCAAATCTCGCTCGTTTTGTTCTAATGAATTGTATATAATGCAAACAGCTTCTACATTGCATTAATGATTCATCAATCGAAATGTTTTTATTTGATAAATACATGCGAATAAAAGTTTTTTGAAGTTATACTTCTTTTTTCGCGTTTGGGAAAATGTGATAAAAGTGAATTTTTTCCGAGCGACATGGTAAAAGTCGAAACCAGAAAGTTTGTCGGTATTTACGATGTGCAGCAAAGCGATTTCAAATTTACAACAGCATGAAACTCGTCTTTCTTCTTCTTCCTCTTTTTTTCTTTTTTTTTCAAGCGGGTCACCATCGAAGTACTAATCGAACTCAGCGTTGCTTGACAATGATCGAGCGAGAATTAGTGCTGTCACCGCACCATTGCCGTGACGCATAAAGTAATACGATATATCTCCCTTATATTTAGAGTAGACTGATATCTATATTTTGATATATTTTTATTCTTTCTATATATTTATAATATATCGCGCGATCGATTGAAAATAATATGTTTCCTTTCTTTTTTGCGAAATTATATTTCTTTTTTGTTAAATAATTAAATAATAATAAATTAGTAGCTTATCTTCTCATACTTCTAATCCTCCCCCTTCTTACCTGGTCACGCTAATATATTTATAAAATTAAATAAATAAATGGATAAAAATATAATAATAAAAAAAAATAATCGGCTCACATTAGCGAATATTATCGATCATCAAGCAGGGAGGGGAGAACAGATTTCTTTATCAACTATATTCTATGTAAAAAGAAAATTTATAACAATAATATAATAATAAATAATAAAAATTAATTAAAAAGTAACAAGGAAAATTAATAATGATATTATTATTAATAATAATATAATAATAATATGTAATTATTGTGATAGTTGATCTGTAATTAATTATAAAAATATCGAGAAGAAGATTGGAAACGTATCGTGCGATGTAAATGTTATTATTTTCGTTTTGAAGTTCTTCTTTTTCAATACTAAATAACGAGCGTAGCTGACGAGGACTTCCTTCACAATTCGTGTTGCACTCAACGTGATAACGATTTATTATCATTTGTAACGACTATAAATTCTTAGCGTATATTCAAAATACGCGCCTCAATCATTTTGAGAATATTGAAAATATTGAAAATATCGAAATGTTGTTATCGAGTTTTTCCACTATTCAAATTTGCTAAGCACGCACTGCTGGGCCATTAACAAAGACACTCGTCTTATTCTTACACACTAGTTTTTTGAATTATTACAAATGGTGGGGATTGATATTAAAAAACAGTGAATATCTTCAAAAATATCATCAAAATCATTGATTAATTGTGAATATTAGTAATAAAATCTTTTTTGAAGTTAATTGAGGTATGTATTATTTTATTGGTTTTATTTCGTTTCATTTTTTCTCTTTAGTGATCATCAATTTAGGTTGAAAATGAATAAACTGGATAACATGCTGTACGACTTTTTTATGCCTTAACTATACGATGAAATTTTTCTGATTTTAATCTAAGTATACCGATGAAATACAAATTGTTTCCTTCATCCTGATATATAACAAACAATGGTAAGAAGAATATCTTAAAGTTCAGTTAAAATACTTTACCGAGTAAAAAATATGTATTATATTATTTTATAATTTAATTTATGAGACTATGCTTCTCTTTTTATATTTTTTATATTTCATACTTAAACTACTTTCTTAATTAGGTTTAGCTAAGTATGCGGCTTTACATTTTTTTATTCAAATCAAAGACCGTAACACATTCAAGAAAAAGACTCAAATCTATGCATATAAATTTCATGTTCCAATGAGCTTAACGATATAAAATTTTCTTTTAACTAATGTCTCCTTCGTAGAGATTTCATGTTAATTCAATACAAACGATTAAATGTTTGAGCTGGAGGTATTGCTATCTATCACAATGCGA
This sequence comes from Polistes fuscatus, assembly GCF_010416935.1. Classification (NCBI taxonomy): domain Eukaryota; kingdom Metazoa; phylum Arthropoda; class Insecta; order Hymenoptera; family Vespidae; genus Polistes; species Polistes fuscatus. The sequence goes on from NW_025113099.1 coordinate 500,906, forward strand.
ATGATATAACTAACATTGTGACCACTACCATTGACATGACTGTGAGGGTTCTGTAACATTTCAACCAACGACGTTTCAACCGCGACATTTCAACTGACGACTTTTCAACCGGATGATAATTAATGTGATTATATTGTATTTTACCATTAAGATTTTCAGTATCAGTATGTACTATTGCAGGACAAAGTAGCGTTGAGTGATATGAAACACACCTCCATGTAATATTGTCTTTGTTTATAGTTTTCTTGTTATATAAATAACCTTTATTCCATGCGAAACATTTAATTCCATGGCATTACTTCATGTACAACAATTGGAGAGGCATATATAAGTATAGGGGTGGGAGGATAAGTTACTAAGGATTTTAAGTGAAAATTTTAATGTTATTTTCAACTCAGAAATTCTGATGTACTCATCAACTTTTTACGTGAAGACTTAAATCTTTCAATAAATAATGACTAAGCAGTTTCTACAACATAATATGGTGGTCCTACAACTAATGCTGTATTTATACGACATTTAGGTAATGTTTCTACTAGACAATTTGTATCATTTTGATACATTAAGCTCTTGCAACTCACATGCCTATTGTATCACAACCGAATTTCAAAGATTCAGCATCCATGCTTTCAATTTATATAAACTAGTTAATATTTCCCTCTTTCGTTATCTAATAAGTGTCCTGGATATTTCTAATGCAACATTTTTCTTACCAACTAATTTAATTTTTATTAAAGTTACGTATGCGTGTAATATTAACAACCAGAAATATTTTTCCAGATATCGCTATTTCGTGATATTAATAGTTCGTATAACGCTTTCAAGAGAATTTTAATTAAAATGTTAAATAAAAAAATGTTACTGTTTTTATGAAGTCCTATTATATTTATCGTATTGAGAGTTGAGCCGTAAACATTTAAGGATGTTGAGCCAGCATTAGGAGTTGTTCAAAAAGTATTCCAAAAACTATGTTATATTTGAAGTATTGCTATTTACGTCTGTTCGACGGATTTTATTTTTGGATAACATTTTCATATCAAGCTAGTATTAAATGTTTTGAATTTAATAGAATTAAGTTCTTCGAATCGTTTACCCTATAGATCATACATAAATATCTTTTTTCTATAAAAAGAATTAGAAATCAAAAGTCATCGGTAGTCCAGGGAAAGATTTCTTTTATACAATCATGTATTGACAACGCAGCATAATCCATAGTAAACACATTTAAATTGCAAAACTATTAGGCATAATTAACAATTTAAATTGGACTTATTCGATGGGCTATATAAACAGCGATTTCAATGAATAGCTTTTTTGTCATACGAATTTGTAGCTGATAGTTCGTCGCGTGTTGCTACATTTAGCAAATATGGAAGTAGAAGGCTTAGATGAAAATGCAGTGGTTATCTCTGGAATATCGGGAAAATTTCCAAAGAGTGTTAATATCAATGATTTAACAGCAAATCTATTAAATGGAGAAGATTGCGTATCTGAGGATAATACAAGTTGGAAATTAGGTAAGAATATGTTCAATTTATTTTTATATAAAAATTAAGTGGAATAATGTGCGTTATTTTTGTTTCATTAAATTATTATTTTTTAGGTCATTCGTCTAAAATATCATCGCGTTTAGGACGCATTTCTAATTTAACGAAATTCGATAACTTTTTTTTTGGAATTAGTGCAATTCAGGCAAAATTTCTTCGCCAGAAATAAGAATCGGCAATGAAAGTTACTTTTGAAGCGATCATTTTGCCCCGGATAAATCCTGTAGAGTTACGGAACAAGAAAACCCAATGTTTACGGGGTATTGAGTTTATATGAGTCAGATAGTTAATCTACTGAAAGATAAAACTCAAGTAAGTAAATAGAATGATCTAATGGATTTCATTTAAAGGTAAAATCATTCTATGTGCAATTGTTTTTATTTTCATTCCTAGGAGAATGGATATAGTCTACTGGGGTATTGCTTGGTTTGCTATCAAAATCGGATCTCGTTTTTGTATGGTGTATTTGCCAAAATTCCTCCAACACGGAGTCCTCCGGCGATTGGATTAAGCTTATTATAAGGAGGTGAAAAGGTGTATTAGTAAATAAAAAACACGTGGTTGAGCCAATAAGTGCAATGCTTTATTGGCTCGTCAGGGAAAAGCCTTGCGGCAAAAAACCCTGTTGTTATCAGTACAATGGACGACGATGGATACGGACATAGTCCGTGATCACTTCTCGTCACGATTACCCGGCGGTAATCAAGTTGAAAGAAATAGAAATTATATCTCTCACCGTTAATTGTCGCCTCTACTTCGCTCGTATTTGTTATCTGTAAGATACTTTCGTTTAATAGATAAACTCCTTGTCTTTCTATCGTATTTATATTCTGTAAGATATATTCGCTTAACAGATAAACTCCTTGTCTTTCTATACTCCTCTCGTGGTTAGCGGTTGAATAGAATCTTGTGTGTTGTGCCCTCGTGGGCGTCCAGCGGTTGAATAAACGTGTCTTTGTGTGTTGTGCCCTCGTGGGCGTCCAGCGGTTGAATAGAACGTGTCTTTGTGTGTTGTGCCCTCGTGGGCGTCCAGGGTTGAATAGAACGTGTCTTTGTGTTGTGCCCTCGTGGGCGTCCAGCGGTTGATAGAACGTGTCTTGTGTGTTGTGCCCTCGTCGTGGGGTCCAGCGGTTGAATAGAATGCGTTTTTCGTATTGTGCCCTGCAGGGGCCCTCACTCGACGGTCGAGTGGTGGGGGTTATAGATGCTAGTTACTAGTAACTCTCTATCGATTTAGTGTGCGCATAGTAATCTCGTATTTTGGTTACATCGATTTTCGGCTATGATCGATTCCGATCGTACATACTCCCCCCGTTGAGAGGGTACCGATCAATAATATTCTTATTCGAGTAAGTGTATCGTGATGTCTTACGCTAAAGTTTACAAAGTTTGGTCGTAGATTGTTTGATAGAATTGCATATCGCTGGCCAGGCGATCTAATCGTCTTGTACGTACAAGAATGATAGTTATGAATTTATCTGAGGTGTCGAGTTTGCAGTTAACATATACAACAGAGTACATTTAAAATTATTGAATAAAATATAAACAATCGCTGCGTTTGATTGTTTTCTCGTATGGTTTTTACGGTTTCGATTCGAGTCTCCTTATCGGTTGTAGAGTGTGCATCCAGGAAATTCCCGCTGTCGTCTCACTTTAAGTATCATTGGAAATGGTTTGCCACTAAAAAATATGTTGGAGTTAGTGTTATGGAATCGTTGAGGTTGTAAGTTTAATATTGTTTTGATTTCAATCGTTCGTGTAATTAATTCTTCATAAGTGAACAAAGTTCTTATGCGACTTATTTGGGATGGTGTTTGATAGATGAATGATAGTTCCCGTAGCCATCTAGCTGGGATGAAAGCGGAGGATTGATATGTCGAATATTTCTCCTACCTGTTATGAAGTTGTGTATTTTCGTTTCATTTAACAGAGTTGATTAAGTCTACAATCTTTTTATTGATAACTTATTTCGTTGAAATTAATATCGTTATCATATCGTATAAATGGTGGTCCGAATATCGGTGTGGGTATTTTAAATGATGAAATTGGTCATTGAGGTTGCGAAATGGTAAAGATGTTAGACATTTCTTCTGGAAAGTTAATTTCGCGTTTCTTAATCGGTCCCCAACTGAAATCAAATCTAATTCATTGATAACCGCTCCCCCCGAATCGGTTAATCTTTCCCTTTCGGCGCAAATTTATTCGTCTTGGACTAATTTTTAATACACGTCCTATTTTTTCCGCGGTCAAGTCTTCTCTCCGATACGAATGCGTCTTAACCCTTTGAGTGCTATAATCAAATGTATTTTCGGCAATTTTCTATTGTGTTGTCTGTAGAAGACGGCAAAGAAGGAATGATACACCATCTGAACGTAAAAAAATATGACATCGGATTATATGTTGATAATTGTTTGAGATTTATCGTATGCAAATGAGATATTGGGTTGACTATTATTTTCTTCAATATCAATGTGTTAAATGTTAATTTCGTAAAAATATGTACTGAAGCCTTTCCATGATTCTATATAATCCTTTTTATGATTCGTTTAAATTTCTGGTTGTGAATATCCAAATATATTATAATTATCAAATTACAGTGATTTCAAATTCTAGCAGGTGAATAAACAATATATATTGAAAATAAAAAATTTTCATTCAATGCCGAATAGATAATGAAATATCAACTAGATGGTCTTCTATATTATAATGTGTTATTCATCGTAGACGAGATCTATACTGTTCGAGAAAGTATTCTGTACTCAAAGGGTCAATCCATCCTCTGCACCGTGTTATAGTTTTCAAAGTCGCGTATAGTTAAAAACTGCAGAAACATGTTCTCTGGTTCGATCTCGCGATTTCCGACAAAATATGATGTTTCGTAACTCTTTCGCGAAGATATATCGGCGTGATTGAATAGGTTAGATGTTCGTGATAAAGTTATTTATGTGCAAATCTCTAATTAGAATTTCGGCTTTGAACGTGTGATTGGCGCTTTCGTCTTTCGCGAACTGTTTTAAGTTCCGGATGATGATAAAGATACTGATGCTGCACCGGATGTGATCGAGTTGAGTTCAATGTATGTATCCGTCCGTTATGAGATCGTAATAAATGCTCTACCAATGTATCCTGTATGATGTGCTCGACTAGTAATGTACTATTAAGAAAGATTCCGTTTATATCTATTGTCTCAAAGTTCTATCACCTCTTTTAAATGCAGTACGTCGCGATTATAAGTAGTGGATTCGGTGTATTTAGCGTGACGACGCGGACTATAGGAGTTAGTTATGTGGATTCGAGGTTTGTTGGGATGTGACGCGAGTGTTTCCTGTTTTGAAGATGTGGGGTCACGCGTCGAAGGTATGTTCTCATATCGGTTCGGTGTAAGGATGTGTGATGTGGTTGATGACATATTCGACAATTCGATGATATGCATGCACCTCGATGCTTTCGCAAACAGTTTTGACATATTTTATAATTTCGAATTACCTCCCATTTGTTGGTTATCGTCATGTCGTTATATTTAGGACAGCGGTACAACGGGTGTTCGACTCGTTCGCAAAGGATGCAGGTGTGCGATGTACTAATGGGGCCGAATGCGTAAGATAAGTGTCCTGCCGTTTTCGCGATTGTAATGTGTTCGTTTGGATATGTTTACGTTTTTCGCGGGGTTCGTCCTTAATATCCGTCGTTAGCTTCTCTGAAGCACTATATCGGTGGTCTATTTCCTTTAAAAATTTATAAAGTTCCTTACGAGTAGGGTAATCGTCCGAATTAAGTTGTCGATCCCATTCTTCCCGAACGCGACGAGGTAAAAGGCGCTCGATAACGCGCACTGTTAGGGCATGAGGCTCGTTAAACGAATCAATCATGTTGAGATATGCCTCCGTATCTCTTATGAGTTTTGAATCCCTCTTGCCGAATCATCCTCGGAGTGTGTTAAATCCAGAATCGCGTCGAGAAGTCTTGCTAGCAGTACGCGTTTTCTATCGTATTTTTCTAATAATGCTTCCCACGCGAGTTTGTAATTCGACCCGTCCCCTGAATATAGTGTAATCACTTCGAGTGCACGGCCCTGCAATGCATCTCGAAGATAGGCGTGTTTTTCTAGATCGGATATGTCGGTCCGCGCGTCTATCAGAGTTAAAAAACCTTTCTTAAATTCTAACCATTTTTCTAATCTTCCATCAAATTTAGGTATCTCAATTCGTTTTAATTTAATCGGTCGTTCGGTCGTACTGTCTGATTTGAAATTATGCTGCCATCGTTCGGGATGTTAGCCGCGGATGTTCTCCTTTTCTTAATTGTAGATCCGATTGAATGATATCGGTTAAAAAGATCTTCTAAATCGTCAAATTCCTCGTCCTCTTCGGGGCCTAAATCTATCACTCTCGATGCGATCGTTCGTATTCGTTTATTTGTTCAGTAAGACGTTCATACGATCTACTAATTCGTCCGTCTCTGAATTCTCTTTCCTGACTAAGTTTTCTAAATAAGTTAATCGGCCCTTCAAAATCTTTCGTTCCCGTCTAAGACGTTTTACCGATTCCATTTTGTCTCGACGTTAATTATCTTACTTTTCGAAGATGGATTAATATAAATTATGTTGAGTGCGAAGATTTTAATATATGAATTTTTGTTATAATGCGTCGGGTTTCCGATCACGCGGTTACGGTCCTGAGCTGTGAGTTGGTAAAGGGGGGTGGTAAGTTTACCGAACGTAGGGTCCTACTGACGTCACGATTTCTTTGTCGCCTAATCTTATGTTTGAACAAGTGTACCGTTGCTGAGCGATGTAACCGTCGAAACTATTCTCGCCCTTTGTCCGTGAACAAAGCGATTTTCAAATTCTATTAATATACGTTACTTCGGTTAAAATTTGAAGTGGATTCGAATGAGTTGTTTCCGATTTTAATATTACCAATTTAGTAAGAAAGATGAGAGAAAATAATAAAATTTATATTAGAAATTACGAACTTCTAGGGGTTCGAAGACGTAATTTCCTATAGAATATTTTATAATATTTAAAGTGGATACGCATAAACGTATGCACAAATGATGCAATCTACTTATCTCCTTTTCGAATCCTTTGTGATGACTAGCTCGACGTGGCAGCGTGTATGTTCAGGAACTAGATTTTCTCAGTGGCGATTCCGTATACGCAGCTTCACTCAAACCAGGAATCAGAAATTCACACCTCACAGGAGGCACCAAAATGTATTTGCCAAAATTCCTCCAACACGGAGTCCTCCGGCGATTGGATTAAGCTTATTATAAGGAGGTGAAAGGTGTATTAGAATAAAATAAAACACGTGGTTGAGCCAATAAGTGCAATGCTTTATTGGCTCGTCAGGGAAAAAGCCTTGCGGCAAAAAACCCTGTTGTTATCAGTACAATGGACGACGATGGATAACGGACATAGTCCGTGATCACTTCTCGTCACGATTACCGGCGGTAATCAAGTTGAAAGAAATAGAAATTATATCTCTCACCGTTAATTGTCGCCTCTACTTCGCTCGTATTTGTAGTATCTGTAAGATACTTTCGTTTAATAGATAAACTCCTTGTCTTTCTATCGTATTTATAATATCTGTAAGATATATTCGCTTAACAGATAAACTCCTTGTCTTCTATACTCCTCTCGTGGTGTCCAGCGGTTGAATAGAACGTGTTTTGTGTGTTGTGCCTCGTGGGCGTCCAGCGGTTGAAGAACGTGTCTTTGTGTGTTGTGCCCTCGTGGGCGTCCAGCGGTTGAATAGAACGTGTCTTTGTGTGTTGTGCCCTCGTGGGCGTCCAGCGGTTGAATAGAATGCGTCTTTGTGTGTTGTGCCCTCGTGGGCGTCCAGCGGTTGAATAGAACGTGTCTTTGTGTGTTGTGCCCTCGTGGGCGTCCAGCGGTTGAATAGAACGTGTCTTTGTGTGTTGTGCCCTCGTGGGCGTCCAGCGGTTGAATAGAATGCGTCTTTGTGTGTTGTGCCCTCGTGGGCGTCCAGCGCGTTGAATAGAACGTGTCTTTGTGTGTTGTGCCCTCGTGGGCGTCCAGCGGTTGAATAGAACGTGTCTTTGTGTGTTGTGCCCTCGTGGGCGTCCAGCGGTTGAATAGAATGCGTGTTTTTCGTATTGTGCCCTGCCGGGTGCCCTCACTCGACGGTCGAGTGGTGGGGGTTATAGATGCTAGTTACTAGTAACTCTCTATCGATTTAGTGTGCGCATAGTAATCTCGTATTTTGGTTACAATCGATTTTCGGCTATGATCGATTCCGATCGTACATATAGGTTTAACCGGGTCAAACTGCACGTCGATTCATCTGCACATCAAGTTCATTAGCAATTCAAAAAGCGTAAGAAGCTATAAAAGCTGGAGATTGCGAATACGCGATTGTTAGTGGTTGTATATTAAGCTTACTTCCCCAAACATCTCACCAACTGTAAGAATTAGGTAAAATAAGAGTATATTAGATATCATTTATTCCAGTTCTTGCATGTAAAGACAAAAGGTAATTTTTCTTATATTTTTTTTTTCTATGATAATTACAAACCTTAGAACAGCAAGTTAAATTTTTGTAATTTATTAATATTTTTGTTCTATGCATTCTTTTATTTAGGTTTGTTGTCAACAGACGGTGTAAATAGATCTTTTGATAAGAAAGCGTCTGGATTCTCGAGAAGCGACTCGGTAGGAACCATTTTCCTTCAAAGAGTCGAAAATGCAAAGCGGGTTTATGCCGAGGTCGTTAATCTTTCTGTTAAGTACACTGAAGTAATTTCAAGAAACACGTGTCAATTTCCCACAACCGAATCTCAGGCTCAAAAATCGAAACAGACATTGAAACACTGCGGCCTAAAACCAAGCGACGTAACATACATCGAGGCCGATGGTTCAGGAATAAAATCAATGGATCTCGAAGTATTAAAGGCAATAGATCTTGTTTATGGTCAAGATCGAAGTCTTTCTAATCCTCTTTTAATAGGATCTGTTAAGTCGAACATTGGTAACACATATTATAATAATGCAATAAATTCGATAATTAAGGCAAATTTTTTGAAAAGACAAAATTAAATATAAAACAAAACAAATTTGGTTTAATTTTCTACATTTGTTTATTTTTATTTCTAGGTACTAATTGCTATGGAGACCGGAGTTATATCTCCGAATCTTCATTATTCCGAGCCTCCAGAAGAAGCCCAATGCCTTTGGGATGGACGCGTAAAAGTAATTACCGAACCAACACCTTGGACGGATTGTTGCGCTGCTGTTAACACAGCTGCTTTAAGCGGTTCCTTCTCTCACATTATCCTAAAACGTCATTCAAAAAAGAAGCAAAGGAGAAAACTTTCACAATATAATATGCCACGACTTTTTGTAGCTTCTTGTCGAACTCAGGAAATGATATCGTCGATCTTTAATATTGTAAGATATTTATTTTACGACCGAAGTGATTAGGCAAAATGATCGTGATTTATATTCTATTTGTCTTCTTCTTCTTTCTTTAATTTAGGCAATTGCCTGTTCCTTAACGACGTTTTTCTGCCTATTGCACTGTTAAATTGTCGCACCATCGTTTTCGTGGGCGTCCCGTGCTTCTGCGGCCTGCCGGTGACTTATCCCGTGCAATTCTGACAATTCTTCTGTTGTCCATTCTACTGATGTGCTCGTTCCATTCTTTTTTCCTTTTTAGTATCCATTCGTTGATATTTTCCACTTTGCATGTTCTTCTTATATCTTCGCTTCTCTCTCGATCCAGCAGTGTTTTTCCAACTATTCTGCGAAGCACTCTCATTTCGGTTGTCTCTAGTAACTGTTTCGTTTTCGCCGTGTCTGGTCGAGTTTCTGCGGTATATGACATAATAGGTCTTACCATTGCCTTGTAAATTCTTGCTTTGGTCTCTATGTCAATGTTTTTGTTTCGCCATATTGTGTCATTCAAACAACCCGCTATTCTGGATGCCTTCGTTGTCTGTTCTCTTACCTCTGCTTCGACATCACCATATCCTTAGATTTCTATTCCTAGGTATTTAAATCTCATTTCCTGCTGAATAACCTTCCCTTCAATTTCCAGTTTGCATCTTAACGGTGTCTTTGATGTTGTCATGCATTTTGTTTTCTGGGCTGATATTTTCATGTTGAATGATTTGGCTATGCAGTTAAATCGGTGTAGTAAACGTTGTAGATCATCCTCATTTTCGGCCACTAATACAGCGTCATCAGCATAGCATAGGATGGTTATTTCTTCGCTGCCCATTTTATATCCTTTTAGCAGTCTTACGTTTCTTATTATTTCGTCCATGATGATGTTAAAAAGCAGGGGACTTAGGGAATCCCCTTGTCGGATACCACGACCTGCATCAATCGGTTCAGTCAAGGCAACATTTATCCTTGCTTGGATCTTGTTGTTTCTATAGATGTTCTCTATGGTCTTAATAAGATTATTCGGAATTTGTCGGTTATAAAGGAGGTGAATAACATCCTTTAATTGCACCCGGTCAAATGCTTTTTCCAGATCAATGAAACACATATATGCTGGTCTGTTGTATTCAATTGATTTTTCTGTTATCTGTCTTATGATGAAAACCGCGTCTGTGCATGATCTACCTGATCTGAATCCCTGTTGTTTGTCTTCTAGATTCGTTAAGCTGTTAATTTTATTCGTTATGACTTTTGTTTTTAGTTTCAATGAAGTATTTAAAAGATTTATTCCCCTGTAATTTGTAGGTAGTTTTTTGTCTCCTTTTTTAAACATAACTATAGTTGTGCTGGTTCGCCATTCATCAGGTATTTTGTGTTGGCATAGTATTTTTTAGATTAGGAATGTTAACTGTTGTGTGAGACGTTGGCCACCATATTTTAGTAATTCGTTTGGGATGCCATCTTGCCCTGAGCTCTTCCTATTCTTTAGTTTTCGAATAGCTGTTTCTACATCACTGGACTCAATTTGTATGTCGTTTTTAGTTACTATTTCTGGCGTATTTAGTTCCACTTGAGGTTCTTCTGATTTATAGAGTTCTGTTAAGTAACTAATCCAGGTTTCTCTTGTGATCTGATTTGTTTTGATCATTTCGTTGACCTCCTTTCTTTGATTTCTAATAAATCGCCAGTTTTGTTTTTGTAGTCCATAGAAGTCACTCTCCATTCTCTTCGAAAAAATCTCCCAATGATGTTGTTTTGTTTGCCTTACTAATGTCGCTGCTTGATTCCGGATTCGTCTATACATTTCGTATGATTCAGGTGTTCGTAATGTCCTATAGTTAAGGTATGCCATTTTCTTTTTTTTGCATATTTCCTTAATCTCTGGGCGGAACCAAGGAGTCTTGATCATTCTAGCCCGGTTTTTTACAGTTCGTGTTCCCAGGGCTTCGTATGCAGCTTCTAAAATGTTGGTTCTTAGTTTCTTCCAGGCTATGTTTATGTTATCTTCTTCTTTTATTGGGTCTTTTTCGATTTTTTCTTTCAACCTGTTCTCGTATAGTTGTTTGGTTGGTAAGTTCCATAGTGACTCGATGCTTATTTTCGATTCTTGAGTTGCTCGTGCAAGATTCCTTTGGGGTTTAAACTTCATTCTTATTTTTGCTAATAGCAGGCTATGATCGCTTCCTACATTCGCGGAGTTTAATGTCCTAACATCTAGTATTTGGTTTGGTTGGACGTATCTGTTAGTAACAATGTAATCAATTGTAGACCTGAAGCCTCTGGTGTTGCTGTATGTAAATTTATATTGTTCCTTATGATTGTAAAATGTGTTAATAATCCTTAGCTCGTTAAATGTGCATAGTTGTGTCATTAGTTCTCCATTGTCATTTAACACGTTTTCGTTGAACCTTTGTTTTATTCCAGGTATTATTTCATTTCCGATGCGAGCGTTGAAATCTCCAAGGATTATCATTTGTTGGTTACTTGGTAATGATCCGACTAAATTTTGTAGTTGGTCGTAGAAGGCTTCTCTTTCTTCTTTTGGTTTGTTATCTTCAGGTGCATATTGACACTACATTTAGTTTTTGGCTTTCCGCCTCCATTTTTATTAACAAGATTCGTGAAGATATGTATATGCATTCTTTTATGTTGTTTTGATACTTTTTTGATATTGCGATGGCTACCCCTTCTTTTGCCCTGGTTTGTTTTTCGACTCCACTATATATCACCAGGTAGTCGTCATATTGTATTTGCCCTTTGCCTTTCTTTTTTGTTTCTTGTAAGGCGCAAATATCAATATTGTTGTCTTTTAGTTCCTTCAGGGTCTCCTGGTCTTTGTTGTTCAATGATTTTATATTCCAGGTAGCAAAGCGCAATATATGTTTTTTCTTCCATTCTTTGAGCCAGTTCATCATCTCCTCTGCTCGAATTTAACTAAACTATTTGTGTTTAGTTAAATTCGAGCAGAGGAGATGATGAACTGGCTCAATTAATTACTGATATTACTGAGAAACCATTTCCTAATTCTCTGTATTCTGGGTATACAGTAATTCCAGATTTTGAAGCAGCTGATTCAGAGCAATCGATAGAGATTGTTCAAGCTAATTTTTCAACTCAATCTCGAGAGATTTGGTTCGTTTTTTCGGAGATGGGATCACAATGGACTAGAATGGGTACTACAAATTTTATACTTAAATAATTAAAAAAATGTTACATCTCTCTCTCTCTCTCTCTCTCTCTCTTACTCTCTCTCTCTCCTCTCTCTTCTCTCTTTTCTCTTATCTTTTTCTATCTTCCCCTCTCTCTCTTTCTCTCTATCTATCTCTATGTCTGGCTCTCTCTTTCTCTTCACGAGCACGATCATCCTTGAATCTCGAAGGAACACTTCCCTCTTTTTTTTGTGTTTTTATTTTTTTCAATTCTATCCACCGGAACAAGGATGAACGATATATATATATATATTTTTTTTTTTAACTTTTTCTTTTCTTTCTTCCTTGTGTATATTTCCTTTCTCTCTCTCTCTCTTTTTCTCTCTTTCTCTCACACACTCTACTTTTACCTTTCCGTCTCGACGTTGTGGAAAAGGTCGAAATTAGTTTTTCAGTCTCGGACGAAGACATTCGTTCTGATATCTACTGCTCTCTCCCTCTTCTCTCTCTCGTGGTATGCCGTAGGTGAATCTGTGTACTCTTATTTCTTGTATTTTTTTTTCTTTTTTTAATTTTTTTCTCTATATGTGTGCGTACGCGTTGTATTACGAGAGCGGAGGAGGAGGAGGCGGAGGAGGAACGTTGCGAGCCGCATAATATTCGTAGATGCATGTCTGATTCTCTTTCTCTTTCTAAGCCGAGGTAGATAGGAACACATATATATATATAACGTATAAATATATGAACATATAGAGGAACTAAATAAAAAAAATTGTACGTCCATTGACATTGGTCATCGTCGTCGTCGTAGTCATAGTCGTAGTCATCGTTGTGGTTGAGAGAAAAAATGATGAAGGAAGGGAAAGGAAGGGAAGGAGAGAGAGGGAAAGAGAGAGAGTGAGAGAGAGACGAAATTTGTTGTACGTCGATGATTACTATAATCAATGGGAGAAGTTAGAATGGAAAATATCCATCAAGGTGACTCGGGCGTGAAACAACATTCAGATAGTCCGGCGCGTATTCACTCTCTGTGTGTACGCCGTTCTGTGTACGCGCCGCCGCTGTGCTGCTCGCTCGCTCCGATGTAATTATCGTGTAATGGCATAATTTCACTCGCGGATAATTAACCGTTTGAAATAATACCGCGAAATGTACGAGAGTGCATGTATATGTATATAAATATAGATATCTTTCTCTCTCTCTCTCTCTCCCCTCTCTCTCTCTCTATTTCGCTTCGGCTATGTAAACGCCGCGCGCAACCTCGATATTTCCATTCGTTGATCGTGCGCGCCCACAAATAGATAGAAAAATGTAGAAAGAAATATTTATTAGACGCAACCAAAGAATGCATTGAAAGAACGAACGTATATATATATATATATATATTTTTTTTATTATCCATTCTCTCTTGATTATTATTATTTTTTTTTTCTTTTTCTTCTTCTTCTTCTTCTTTTTTTTCTACCCCCGTTTTTTATATATCATTTCGAGCCTACAATTAAGATTTTTAATCACCCTTGTTGTTCCCTCGAAATCATTGAAATCTCTATTCGGGTTTAATAATTCTTTTTTCCCCTCTCCCTTATCCTCTCTCTCTCTCTCTATCTCTCTCTGTTTATTCTTTTTTCATTATTTTTTTCTCCTTCTACGTTATTCTACATCGCAATACCTTTTGATACAGTCACGTCGTTTCTAATTGCGCAGTTATTTTGTTAAGATAAGGCCCTCGGAGAGTGTCTCATGGTCGTTCGCGTTCGTAGCATAATATAGACGGTACAGATTAGGCGAATTATTATTTTACATATATATATATATATATATATATATGTATAATATATTCTTTTTCTCTTTTCTTTTTTTCTTTTTCTTCCTGGAATGAGAGAAAGAAAGAAAGAAGAGAAAAAGAGAGAGAGAAAAAGAATATACAAACGGAGTTTCGTAGTCGGCGATGCGCAACTTAAGTTTCATATCATATCAATATTTATTGTAAGGATAAGATTAAATGGAGAATTTATTAATATAGTCCAGTCAACTCGGGCCATCTCCTTCGAATCTCAGCAGATTTGGTGGAAACTTGATATAAGGGTAAATAGACGACGCTGAATCGAATGGTGCTAATTTTTTTGAGGTGGAAAGTGCCGTTTTTGAGAAAAAGGGTAAAAAAGGGTCAAAAATACTTTATCTTAGAATCTAGGCATTTAATCGAAAAAAGTTTCAAACAAAAGTTGTAGAAAATTGAAAAATACTAAAAAAATGTTCTATGAGTTATCTTCGTATTTTCAAAAATAAGCGCATAGAATTGGATTGAAGATGGGAAAAAAATTGTAAGAGTGGGAGAAAGCAAGCTTATCCCTCCGTCGCGTTTTACACGCGAGCGAGCGTAGTGTGCGTGCGAGCGTCCGTGTGCACTAATACACAAACGAAGGATCTTCGGCAATCTTCGGGACTCTCGGTCTTGAATGCAAGTGAGAGTGAGAGAAGAAACCGATATTTCCCTTTTCTATTTGTTTAGGCGATAACGAGTATTATTGTCCTTGGGAGCGTTCTAATATTTCTCTTTATATATTTTCTTTCGGTAGCAAGAATTTTACGTCTTGGCCATCGAGCGTCGTGCGTTTTGTATACGAGTGCGAGTGAGAAAGAAAACCGATATTTCTCTCTTTCTATTTTTTCTTTCGGTAGCGAGAATTTTTCGTTTTGGCCATCGTGCGTCGAACGTTCTATATATCTATATATCGGCGTATAAGCGCGGCACTTTTAAATCGAATCTTGATGCTTATGGCACGCCATTTCTTTATTTATTGTCAAAATAATGAACCTTGAGTAAAAAAAAAATAATTCATTTTAACAGAAACTATTATTATTTAGTTGAGAGTAAAATAATGAATTAATTTTGTGTCTCGCCATAAAATTAATTAGAATAATTAATTGATATAAATTCTTTGCCTCACAAAAATTAAATTGTATATTTTTGTAAAATATAATGAAAATAGTAGTGTAAATAGTAAAAAATGTTTGTATTTCTGAAATTGTAAAGAAATTAAATAGGTTTATTTTCGCGGTGTCCTAGGTGATTTCTTATTAAAATGAAAATTATGTTTTACTCAATGATGATTCGAACATTTAACGAAAATAAGAAGAATGAGTAAATTCTACAAATTAATAATCCCATAATTTTGTAAAATGTGAACCATATAGCGTTTATCTTGTAAATTGAACGCCAACGTTACTTTTGTTAAACTTGAATCGAAGAAGAAAACAACAATTAGTAAAATATTTGGAATTTTGCAAAAATTTGCACGACTCAATGATTATTCCAAAATTCACGAATTTTTAAAGTCTTTACCGTTCGATTAATGTTTCGCGAATTTGAAATGAACTATACAAAAAATCATATACATTCTATGCGCATGCAAATTCTTAATCATTTTCCTTAAATGTTTACTACATGTATATGTCTAGGTACAATGTGCGTGCACGGGAGACTGCAAATCTTTGCGGTGCAGCTGCCGAAAAAGTGGGCTACTTTGCACCCAATTTTGTAAATATTGTGGAGAACAATCCTGCTCCAACTTTTCCACTAGCACAGTCGAGAATTCAGCTGAGATTCGAGTAGAAGAAAGAGACGAGGATGTCGAAGATATGGCAAGAAATGAATTCCTCGATATGTCGAACAACTGGACCTCGAGGATTCTGATTTTAATCAATATGATGAAAATGAGCAGGAAGACTATGAAGAAATCGAATACCCTTTCGTAGCAATTTAAATAAAAATTAGATTTTGTGTTTCATAAAAACACTGTCTCTTCTTATTTTCGTTAAATGTTCGAATCATCATTGAGTAAAACATAATTTTCATTTTAATAAGAAATCACCTAGGACACCGCGAAAAATAAACCTATTTAATTTCTTTACAATTTCAGAAATACAAACATTTTTTACTATTTACACTACTATTTTCATTATATTTTACAAAAATATACAATTTAATTTTTGTGAGGCAAAGAATTTATATCAATTAATTATTCTAATTAATTTTATGGCGAGACACAAATTAATTCATTATTTTTACTCTCAACTAAATAATAATAGTTTCTGTTAAAATGAATTATTTTTTTTTTACTCAAGGTTCATTATTTTTGACAATAAATAAAGAAATGGCGTGCCATAAGCATCAAGATTCGATTTAAAAGTGCCGCGCTTATACGCCGATATATATAGATATATAGAACGTTCGACGCACGATGGCCAAAACGAAAAATTCTCGCTACCGAAAGAAAAAATAGAAAGAGAGAAATATCGGTTTTCTTTCTCACTCGCACTCGTATACAAAACGCACGACGCTCGATGGCCAAGACGTAAAATTCTTGCTACCGAAAGAAAAATATATGAAAGAGAAATATTAGAACGCTCCCAAGGACAATAATACTCGTTATCGCCTAAACAAATAGAAAAGGGAAATATCGGTTTCTTCTCTCACTCTCACTTGCATTCAAGACCGAGAGTCCCGAAGATTGCCGAAGATCCTTCGTTTGTGTATTAGTGCACACGGACGCTCGCACGCACACTAGCTCGCTCGCGTGTAAAACGCGACGGAGGGATAAGCTGCTTTCTCCCACTCTTACAATTTTTTTCCCATCTTCAATCCAATTCTATGCGCTTATTTTTGAAAATACGAAGATAACTCATAGAACATTTTTTTAGTATTTTTCAATTTTCTACAACTTTTGTTTGAAACTTTTTTCGATTAAATGCCTAGATTCTAAGATAAAGTTATTTTTGACCCTTTTTACCCTTTTTCTCAAAAACGGCACTTTCCACCTCAAAAAAATTAGCACCATTCGATTCAGCGTCGTCTATTTACCCTTATATCAAGTTTCCACCAAATCTGCTGAGATTCGAAGGAGATGGCCCGAGTTGACTGGACTAAATACGCCGCTTCGCGTTTTATATTGTTACGTCACGTGGCGCGTCGGCAACGGCTCGAGTCGCCGATGAGGAGAGGCACTACGGCTTTTGTATCGAATAAAATAAAACGGTTCTCATTCTCCCAGGCAGGCAAACATACTTACACGTAGTTAAATCGCTGTAAGAGAGATCGAGAATAATTAAAGCTCCGTCGAATTAAATTCAACACTTGTTCCCCCGTTCGAATCGTCGAAATTAGATCAAGCGTTTTAGAACAAACCTGAGAGAAACGTTATTTCAAATCTTATATCATTTCCCGCCCTAGTATCATCGATAAGAAAGATTTCTACGCTACCACCGAATGAATGTCTTCTCGATATATATTATTATTTAAATATTTTTTTTATTTTTCGAACCCCTCCCAAACCCGCCCACCTGCCTATTCTTGAACAAACTTATTAACGTGTTTTTTACTTTTCTTTTTTTTGTTTTTCTTTCAAACATAGCAATCGCGCGTCGCGCGCTTATGTGTTTGTATTGTGTTGGTTAAAAAACAATTGAGAACTGACGTGGTTCGGATATATTTTTCTCGTTAGGGAGAATAAAAATATCCTTCGCAAGAAAATGGTCGAGAGCGCGGGGGCTCGATACGAGCAATAAAACGTCGAACTTCTCGGGCATTATTAATAAATCGTATAATGGTTTATTGCGGTAACTATAGCTCGGCTCGCGGAGAGTACGGCGATAACGTACGCGCTCTTTTTCGTCTTCGTTCGTTCGTTCGTTCATTCGTTCGTACGTACGTACGTACGTTTTTATCCTTTTCAAACCCTTTTCTTCTTCTTCTTCTTCTTCTTCTTCTTCTTCTTTTCTTCTTCTTCTTCTGAACCTAAACACGAACTCTGCCGTCGAGTTCGTCGGTGCAATCGTTCATCCAGAATTCGTGGTTCGGGGACGATTTTTACCTTTCTACCATAACTCTGCCGATGGTCAATTGCGACAACTTTCGAAATTTAATTAAAGTTTATAAATATATATCGATGGTTATTAGATTCCAATAATTTTCTCGGATAGTTAAAGAAAACTTGGAGAGATATGAATTTTTTTCCTTGAACCCTTTTTTTATTTGCTAGAAAAAAATAGAAAAGAAAAAGAAGAAAAAGGAAGAGAAGAGAAGAGAAGAGAAGAGAAGAGAAGAGAGAAAAAAGTAGGAAAGAAATTTCTTGGTGGAGAAGAAGGGGGTGGGTCGAAGGAGGAGAAAGAGGAAGGAAAAGGCCAGCTGGCGGTAACGAGGCGTTTATCGATCAATAATAATTTAATGATAGTTATTTTCCGCTGTTTTCTGCGTCCCTTTAGCTTTTTATCCCCCCTCCCTTCCTCCTTCCCACCCACCGTCCCACCCTCTCTTTTTCTCTCTCATATATATATGTGGGATGCGAGCACCTCCAAGCCAAACACTAAAATAGGCATTCGTGAGGAGATTGGACGGTGGGCCCTGGATAGCTCAGTTGGTTAAAGAGCAGTCGCCCGGAAAGCGGAAGATCCGGGTTCGAGTCCCGGTCCAGTCAGTCCAACAGCCCAATTTTTTCACGAATCCTACATATATTTATATACGTATGTGTGTCACCTGACGTATTTAATTGAAATATATCATTATTCAATATTTCACGTGCACCCGATGATAACTTACTTGCCTCATTATTTTCATTTATTTCATTTATTTTTAATTAATTTATTTAATTTGATTTTTTGATTTGGATTTTTCTTTTTTTTTTTTTTTTTTTTTAAGAAGAATAAGAATAATTTAGATTAATTATACTAATATCAAAAGATGTATTGTAACCCGTAACGACATCTTTTTCCGACCTTGATCGATGCGTTCGCAGATCGAACACTCCTCGGGAAACTTGTAAGAAAAGTAGATCGTAAAAAAAAAGGTTGTAATAAAAATGGTAATGCAGTGAGTAATACTCGCGTAATACCGGCTATTATCTGCGCGCGAGCGCTTACTAGCATTCGCTCGTCTTTCTTTATTATCTACTTTATACTCGATACAGTACTACAGATCGTAAAGATCGCGGCAATAAAAGGTATTATTTTTTGCTACTTAACAGTCACGCTTAAATCGAGCCGCGAGTTTTCTTATATTCTATCTGTCTGTCTGTCTGTCTGTCCCGTCTGTCCGTCCGATTCTAGATATTTTCATTCCGAAGAATTATTCTCCCAATTATATCTTTTATTTATCGTTCGTCCGAGAATCGTATTCTGCATCCGATTAGAAAAAAGAAGGACGATTGAATTTAATAATAATAATAATAATAATAATGATAGTAATAATTTAATAATTATACGAATGCAAAAATATTCAAACGCAATCCTGAGAGATTAATAAAATATGTGATATAATTAATGTGGAATAATATCATTTCTTTTCTATTATATATTTATAATAGTATGAAAAAAAAATCAAAGATATTAATATTAATGATAATAATTATTACAATCGTGTTATATTAAAAATATCGCGTAATAATGTTACGAGTATTAGTATTAGTAGTAGTAGTAGTAGTAGTAGTTCGGTGCGAATAGATTTTTCGAACGATTCGAATCACGATTTCACGGATAACTCTTAAAAAAGCTATCGAATTTATTTCATGGTCCATCGTATCTACCTAACTCTGAGAATTATTCACGTAATATTAAAACGTTCGCCGAGAGAATAATCTTGTTCGTAGGTTTCTCAGATACTGCGAAAACAAACATGGGAATGGTATGATGAATATCCCTCGCGCTCCTTCCCCTCTTTTTATATATATATATATATAAAAAATACTTCTTCGGAATAAATTCATCGTATTAATCAAAGTTTATACTCGGTACTTACATACACACATACATATAATCATACACACGTATAGATCGTATAACCCGGTACAAGCCGTTCTCGAACAAGAAAGTAATTTTCTTCCCTAACGTGCTCGTTAATTTCGCTTGTCATCTTTACTCTCCTTCCTAAAGATATTCGAATGAGAGACAACAGATCGAGAAAATGAAAAGCAAAAAAAAAAAAAAGAAAAGAAAAAAGAAAAGGAAAAAGGAAAGAAAGGAAAAAAGACAAAAAGAAAAACAAGGAGGAGCGCGTATACGCGCGTACGTACGGGCGAGAGAAAAAGAGGAGAAAAGGGTGAAAGGAGGAAGGTAGGAGGGCGGGAGGGAGGAGGTTTAGGAGGGGAAGAGGTGGTTGTTGAGAGACACAAATAGACAGAGAAATAGAGATACGATGGTAGAGATAGAAGAGATGGATTTCGTGGAAGGGTCGGTCGACAGAGTTTTCTATCTCTTTCCGTCTCTCTTTCTCTCGTCCCTCTCGGAGAGAGTAGGTAAAGCCCCCCCGGCGCGTGTTGTATCCGCGTAGCAGCGCGAACTCGTTCCATTGTTCGACTTATCGTACTCCGCCATGTGCTCTACATAATGGTAGTGTCGAAAGTGTGGTTTAACGATATCTAAACACGAGTATACCTCTCGTTTCCGCGCTGCTGGGAAGAGTCAGTGGAGAGGATGGGGTGAAACATGGTTAGGGGGAGTGAGGAAGATGAGGAAGAGGAGCAGGAGGGGATGGTCGAAGCGAGCACGATTTCGACGAGAGCGTTTTCCACCAACAAAATCCGTCCGATATGCGATGCGTGCGAAGCCACCCGGAGTATTGTGTCTGTACCCTTGTACATACGTACCTACGTATTTCTATGTGTATTCGTGCGTGTGCTCGTATGTACGAGAACAAGAGAGTATCGATGCATATCCTCTCTCTCTCTCTTTCTCTTTCTCTCTCTCTCTCTTTCTATCTCTCGATACCCTCGAAACGAGGAACCACGTTCACGGTGTGCTGCGAGGAAAAGATATCGGTTTACATCGGTGCAATTATTGCCTCCTGCTGGCCACCAAAATGTTATGCTAATTGCCCGATGCCCGAAATCTCTTCGTCTTTCCATTTCGTGTATTCTTCGATCTAACTATCAACTTCGCGAAATTTTATCCGATTACTTTCGTTTTTTTTTCCTTTTCGTACATTTGTTTGTTTGTTTGTTTGTTGTTCGTAGGTTTGTTTGCTTGTTTATTTTTTCTTCCCCTCCCTCTAACCCCTTATCACTCGATTCCCTCGTATCTTCGATGTCCTTTATACGCGTTATTTATTTCTGAGATATTTTTATTTTCCTTTTTTCTTTTTATCCTTTTTGTGATTTTTGTTGTTGTTGTTATTTTTGTTTCGTGTTATCCTCTCACGTATATTGCATGTTTCATGTACCTCGTATTTTTATTTACTATCCAGAGAATTTTAGTAGTACACTTGTTTTATTTAAAAGAAGAGAGATAAAGAGAAAAAAAAGGAAAAGGGGATAATGGGAATAGAGAAACGAGAAACAAGATAAAAGGATAAAGGTTTGATTAATCGCGTATAAATTTACGATAAATCGCCTATATTTACGATAAATCGCGTTGAAACCACGAGTAAGAAGAAGAAGATAGTATTTATGTATATACCCTCCTATAGTTATATTATATATGTGTTCGTAGGAGTTTTGTTTTGTTGCTTTTATTTTTTTTTTGTATCGTTGGTATATGTAAGGTGGTGGTGCTCTTACTTAAGAGAGATAAAATTTAACTGGTGCCCATTGCAGCTTAAGTCGGAACCCCAAAACCTGTAATTCACCTAAAGGATGCTGTTATTCGCCGAAAAGGACGTTCGTCCGTGGGGGAAGGGGAGGAGGAGGAGAGAGAGAGAGAGAATGAACGAAAGGAAAAAAAAGAAAAAAAGAAAGAAAGAAAAAAGAAAAAAAAAAAAGAAAAGAAAAATAAAGAGAAATGGAAGGTCGTTTAACGTGGAAAAAGAAAAAAAAAAACTTGGTGGGTAGTGGACGAAGAGCAAACGGCGCAAAAGGAATGGGAGAGGGTGAAGGAAAGGGGGGGTCTCTCTAAGGGAGCGCGAGAGAGATAGATAGATCTCTGGACCAATCGTAAATCTTATTAGCCTCATCGGGACTCGAAGTCGAACGTTTCTTAATTGATTAATGGCGGCGAGCGCATAAGGCGGATATCTAAATTACACTCATTCCGATGGTCCAATCAAGCAATTATCCGTAATTTTATATCGCTTCGAATATTACTTATATTATATCCTACCCAAGAGATAGATAGATAGATACAAAAAACAGTCGGGGAGAGTGAGAGAGAGGAAGGGTGGGAGTGAAAGCGGGTTAAGGATATACAAAGAAGGAAGAACCGAGAGGGTTTCTTCTGTTTCACCCGTTGATCTTCACCCCCTCCCCTTCTTCCTTCCCGTTCTCTTCCTTCCTCTCATTTCGTTTCGTATCTTTATCTGTCATTACGACGAACGACACACTATTACTATTACTTTTTCTTCTGGTACGAGGATGTGAGAACACACACACACGCGATATGCGAGGGAAGGCACGAACGCGAAGAAAAACGAGTTCTTAACGTGTACGTTAGAATTAGCAGCAGCAGCAGCAACAGCAGCAGCAGCAGCATGAACGCGCTAATGATAAACAGGTTTCACGCAGAAAATGTCATTTATTGTAATAATGGATAGAAGAAAGGAGTATCGTTATTACAGAGAATACGAAGTTGATACAGTATTAGAAAGAGATAGGGAGAAGGAGTGGGAGTGTTGGAGGGGAAAGAGGGAAGATTGCGTTCTCGATGTTTATCCTGATGTGTTGTGTCGGTCATAGAAAAAGATGTTGGGATAATGTATTGCTTGTAGTATACATATCTTTTCTCGGTAAGAAAATTACTCCGACGAGACGTTGGTTATAATAACTTAATTGTTATATAAAAGTATATTATGCGGCTTATTGCTCCCGTCGTAAGCTTCTTTTTTTTTTTCTTTTTTCTTTTCAAATTCTCGGTGGATTTTTTTCTTTTTTCCTCTTTTTTTATTTTCTTATTTTTATTTATTTATTTATTTGTTTTTCTTTCCTTCTACCCAAGTATAATCCTCGTTCTTCGACGTTCGTCGTTCTACTCTTACGGAGGTTCGTGCGCGTACATTTTTTTTCATTAAGATTTATTCCCGGTTTTTTTCTTCTTTTTTTTTTTCTTTTTATTTAGATTTAATTTGATAAAAAGTACGAATAATGTCTGTTATTATATGGATAAGAAATAATATATAAAAGAAGTTAATATTATATCCTTGGTAACTTAAATTGTAGTTAGAACTAAATTACGGTAGAACAGATAATAAGTTGTCATTGGAAAATTCTTTATCGAGATCGAAATATATATTGCAGATATATATTCAGAATAATATATTGCAGATATTATTCAGAATAGGCGTATCATCATCTCTCGCGTAATTATGGAATTATATTAGATAGATCGACAAATTCTCAACGTTGAATAATTTCTTAGCTCTTTTAGGGACGAGTTTTTTATTGAGAGATGCATTTGTGTAAAGCTTCGATAATACTTAAACTTTTATCGAAAATCGTGCTCACACCTCGAGCAATATATTATATTTACTTTTAATACTTTTCGTACTATTCATATCTACCATAAAATAAATAGAAACAATAATATAAACGTCTAAAATATAACTCGAAAATAATAAATAAATGACACGCGTATTTATAAAAAAATTGTACGAAATGTTCCGACAAATAATTTCAAACCGTTTCATTTTGATATCGTTTCATATTCTTCGTTAGAATTTCGTGAATGGAAAGACGTTGTAACTTAAGAAACTTAATTGGATACGGTTTAAACAAAAAATTCTTTCGAAAATTCAAAAGTAGACAAGGTGGTGGTGGTGGGTCGGGGGGAGATGGAATCACGCCGAAGTGTAAAACGAAAGTAGAGAGAGAGAGGAAGGAAAGGAAGAGAGGGACGAAGGGCCGGGAGGGAGGGAGTCTCGTACGCGTCTCCCTCCCGCCCTTCTTCGTCCTACCTAGCTAGCTACAACCCCCACCTACATGCACCACTACTACTACCACCATCACCCACCTTCCAAGCCCGAAATCCATAAGTTAAGAATTTTTCACAGAGTAGAAAACGTTGGAATAATATAGTGTTTGGTCGCCAAGCAGGCGCGCGCGGCTGCTACGAAGTTTCGTAATATATTACAGGTTTCTCCGCTTCGTCGGCGGTGCTTTAACGCCGTTGCGGATAACGAAGACGAAAGGTAGAAAGGGAGAAGAAGGAGAGAGGAGAATTGGCAGGAGGAGGAGGAGGAGACGAAGGGGTGGGGGAGAGAGAGAGAGAGAGGACTCGAAAACAAATTGGAATTTTTACTTTTCGGAACAGTCCTGCTCGGCTTGTTCATCCTCGCTCTCTTTTTCTCTCCCTCTCTTTCTTTCTTTTTTTTTCTTTCTCTTCCCCTCGCTTGTCAGACTTCTTCGCGGACAGGGAAAAATAGAAAAGAGGAATATCTCTGGTATCTTTTTCTTTTCGAATCCGAATCTATGGAAAATCGTATTTCTCTCTCTCTCTCTCTCTCTATCTATCTCTATCTATCTCTTTCCATCTCTCCTTCTCTTTCTTTTTCTTTTCTGTCTTTCATTCCTCTCGAGGATGAAAAATCGCGTTTTTATTCGTTTCGAACCGAATCGATTTTGGCTGTCTATCGGACGTTTAAAAAAGGAGAAAGGAAGGAGTTGGAGGAGAGAAGATGAAAAAAATGGAGTAACCTCGGCACATCCACGTGGTCCTGGTACCACGTACGAAGATAGGTAGGTTGGGCGTACTCGTACGAGTTTCAGCGAGTCGAAACCGTGGCGAGATGTGGATATAATTTTATCCAGTTTTTTATTGCGGACATGTTGAACTGGTAAGGGCATCGATAGCGGCAGCTGAATCGGAAAAATTGCCCATAAATATCGGAGATAGCTGGCCACGTGTGCGGAATCACGCACTCGTTTTCGTAGTATGCCGTGTTCTCTCTCTCTCTTTTCTCTCGCTCGCTCGCTCACTCACACCTACTCAGCCGTACCTGTAGATAGGCAGATTCGTATCGCGAATTCGCGTATACCCTACAGGGTCTACGCGTATACCTATCTATTCCGCGGTGGCTCTATCATGAAATGGATTTTTTTTCCAAAGTCATGAAAGCGTTCCCTCCCGTCGAATCTCCCTTTCCTCATCTCAACCCTCTCTTCCTCCTCCTCGTCCTCCTCCTCTTCGTCCACCTTCCTCGGCGTTTTTCGAACGGCGGTGGCCGCGGAGGCGGCGGCGGTGGCACCAGTGGAAAAAATGTTTCGAATTCCTAGATTCGCCGCGATTAGTTTCTGTCTCGATTGTTTGAAGCGAGCGATCGCGTCGATGGCCAATGGAATAAAACTTCTCCCTTTGGCCACCGCGCACCAGCCCTGCGGCCCCCGTTCCTCGTCATTGTCGCCCTTTTGTGTTTCCTCTCTACGTCTCTCTCTCTGAAGTTTTATTTTTTTTAACCCCCATCCTCCATTTCGTTTTGTTTTTTTCGTCTATCTCGTTCCGACGTACGCGCGCCGCTCTCTACTTGTCATTGCTATCGAAGAATACCCTAAGTGAGAAAAGGAAGGAAATCAGAAATGCGATATATCGAAAGAGAGAGAGAGAGAGAGAGAGAGAGAGAGCGTATGAAAGAAAAGAGGAATTCGCGTTTCATCTCGGCAGACGTCGCGCGTATTTTTTTCCCAGAGACTCGCCGTTTTCGTTGATGGGGAAAAAAAACGTCGTTGCAGCAGTTTCGCTCTCTCTCTTTCCGTAGTGGAACCTCACGCTCCTACTACCACCACCCACCACCACCACCACCACTACCACGTGCAGCAGCCCTTGGCCCTTTTCTTCGGAAAACGCACACCTTACAAGCGACATGAGATTCTTGCGGATGGGCGCACGCAACTCGACACAACGGCAGTAGTAGTTGAGTGAAAGAGAAAGAGGGAGAAATAAAGATATAGAACGAATCCGTAGCTTTGATAGAGATGTTCGATCTTTCCTTTTCGAATATCTTTCGTCCACTATAGTTAATTAAATTCATTTTTTTATCGTATCTTTCGTAAAATATTCTCATCGTTATCGTAGATTTCTTTTAAATTAATTAATTATTAAATATATATATGTAGGATTCCAATATAAAGATGAATAGAATGTTTTAATGTGAATACAAATTAATCTGATACAATAATAGCTGTTTGCTTCTTAAAGGCTATACGATGACTAACTTACATAGCAACGTACTCACTCATACTCTCTCATTTCCCTCACACCATCACAATAAAGCGATATTTCTTATGTCTTTTCACTTATTCGAATATTTAGTAACGATCGTTCTCGAACATTCATACTGAACAACAACTTTTTTCTTACTCTAAAGGCGTATATATTTAGCAACGATAGTTCCCCAATATTCCTATCTTAACGTTTCTTCTTAAATTTTTTCTATCCCTTCCTAACTGACAAACACTTTGTTTTTCCTTGAAATACGGATATGTTTAGCAATGATCGTTCTCGAATATTCATATCTTAATTCATAGCCCCTTTGTCTAATTTCCCTTCCCACACTCGGCCATATCTGCATCTCCTTCGGCCCCCGAAGGGAACTGTTTGAACGGTTTCATGTAATCCGCCGCCGTTGTGGTGATCTTTGGTCCTTCATCCCCACCAACACGAATCACTTCATATCGGTTATTTCTCTTACATCTAGATATCTTATACGGACCTAAGAATTTCTTTTGTATCTTTAACCCCGCACCAAACTGCGTGCGCTTTATCGCTACTAAATCGCCTTCGTTGTAAACACTCGCTTTCTTACATTTACGGTTACAATTACGCCTATTCTCTTCTTGAATTTTTAACAGACTTTCCTTCGTTGCTTCTCTCAGTCTTAAGCGCTCGTCAGAATATTGCAATATCGCCTCTTTCTCTATTAATTCTAAAATAGCTAAATCTTCTCGCTGCTTCATTTTTACGCCAAACATCACCTCGAAAGGTGACGCATCTACACTACGCTGATAAGTGCTATTAATCGCTCTTTGGACCTTATCTACGTGCTTATACCACTTGTCAGGCGCGTCCATCGACATCTTAGTCAGTACCGAGATAATACGATTAATTCTTTCAACCTGACCGTTTCCTCTCGGTATACCGGTGGTAGTTAGAACGTGCTCGACCCCTTCCGTCATACAATACTCTTTAAACTCTGTTGCCGTGAATGCGGTTCCCTTATCTGTAATAATACGTGTCGGATTACTGAATGTTCTCTGCTGTATCCCAAGTTTTTCTAACGTTTCCCGTGCGGTTGTCGTCTTAGTTGGGTATAGCCACACAAACTTAGAAAACCCATCTACCACTACCAAGATATGCTTATAAGCTTTACTCGTCGCTGTCATCGGCCCTAGATAGTCGACATGATAAGTCTCGAGCGGTCTATCCCCCCTCGGTATCGGCTGTAACTGACCTTCCTTTTTCCCCTGCTTACGCTCCGCTAATATACACGGTACACAACAGCTGATGATCTTTTCGATTTTTTCTTTCAAACCCGGTATATAAAATTCTTCTTTTATTTTTTTCGGCTACCTTTCGTACAGAGAAATGACCATTTTCGTGAATCTTTCTTATGATATTAGACTGCATGCTCGTAGGCAACACTATCACGTTCTTATCGTTTACACGCTTCATCAAAATATTATTTTCTAAAATATAATCTTCGTATGGCTCTTTTTCTACTACAAGACGTATGACACGTAA
This sequence comes from Polistes fuscatus, assembly GCF_010416935.1. NCBI lineage: Eukaryota > Metazoa > Arthropoda > Insecta > Hymenoptera > Vespidae > Polistes > Polistes fuscatus. The sequence continues at coordinate 528,658 of NW_025113099.1, forward strand.
TCTTTCCTCTTCTTCCTGTTTCTTTCTTATATTTTGTAATAACGTATCCTCGATACACATTACCGGATAACGACTAAGTGCATCTACATGCTTCATTCTTTCTCCTGGACGGTGTTCAACTTCAAAGTCAAATTCTTCCAATGACAACGCCCACCTTGCTACCTTCGGTGCTAACTCCCTTTTCTTAAGCGTCTTTTGGAATGCCTGGCAATCCGTAACTAACTTAAATCTTATTCCTAACAAATAGACTCTAAACTTCTGAACTGCTTTAATTATCGCTAGGACTTTTAATTCATACGAATGGTACTTCCTCTCTGCTTCCGACGTTTTATAACTCATGTAATGAACCGGATGGTAATTATTTTCGTTTTCGTATTTTTGCAATAATACGGCGCCAAACCCGTCTATACTTGCATCAGTATGCAATTCCGTCATTGCTCCGGGGTCATAAATACGGAGCACCGGCTCTTGAGACAAAAAATACTTTAATCGCGAATACGACTCTCTTTCAGCGGTATCAAAGACAAATGCCTTACCTGTCTTTAACAAATCTGATAATGGTCTTGCTATCTTAGCGTAATCCTTAATAATTTACGAAACTATCCTGTCAGACCTAAGAAACTTTGAATATGTTTTCTATTCTTCGGTTCCGGAAACCGTTGTACCGCTTTTACTTTCGTGGGTGATGGCCGAATACTCCCATTCCACACCACATGTCCTAAGAACTCAATTTCCTCCCGAAGGAACTTGCATTTCTTCCAATTTATAATTAACCCGTTCTGAGCTGCTACCGTTAACGTTATTTCCCACTTTTTACACGCATCGTCGTAATCGATACCTGGGATAATAAGATCGTCCATGTATGTTAACACAATTTTTTTCCTTACCAAATCGCCAAAAACCTCATCAATAAATCTTAAAAAACTGGCGGGACTGCTACATAACCCAAAAGGTGTTCTAAGAAACTCAAATTGTCCGTCTGGAGTAACAAACGAAGTGAATTTACGGCTATCTTCCTCAATCTTGACATGAAAAAACCCGTTCTTAAGATCAATTGTCGAAAATACCACTCCCTGTGTCAACGCATCGAGACAGTCTTCGATCAATGGCATTGGAAATCGATCTCTTACCACAAATTTGCAATTTAAAAAAAAAACTCTGTAAGTTCCGTCCTTAGGTACCACACTACCGGAACTGTATTCACTTGTACTGGGTTGAATTATTCCCTCGTCCAACCATTCGTCTAATTGTTGCGTAACTATTTTTTTCTCTTTCGGAGCTAATCTCCTCGGCTTAGAACAAACTGGAGTATTATCCGTCAACTTTATTTTTGTCTCTGTTCGCGCGTCTGGTTTAGTATTGGCTTATAATTTTTATAATTCTTTTATGCGCACCTTGTACGGTTCTTTTACGTCTATTTCATCCGTATCTAATATTTTATTTCCATTATCGCCTTTATATCTTCTACTTCTTTATTTGCATTCATATCGTCTGTATCCGTCCGTCGCTCGACATAACCATAGTCGCTCGATTTTACCGATCCCTCGTTTATCTCCTCGCTGAGTCTTTTGTCTGGTCGTCTTATTTCTACTCGCCCTTTATTTATACGAACGTCTAACTCTTTCAGCAACTTTCTTCCTAAAAGAACTTCGTATCTCATATCTGACTGACTTACTACAAATACATCCGTTTTATATCTACCGTCTTCGATATCGATATTTACTTCACATCTCCCTATTGGCTTTGTTATCGCATTACCAAACCCTGCTAATCGTCGAGTGGTTTCATATAATCTTGGTCCCCCTAATTTATTATATAGCTCTGAATTTATAATGCTTACTTCGCTGCCCGTATCTAATAACGCATATGCTAACAAACCATTAATCCTGATCGCAACTCTATCCGTAGTAGATTGAACACAATTGATACTTGCTTTATTTTCCGACGGCTGCTGTGATTTATTACAATGACTCGCTATGTGACCGAAATTATTACATTTAAAACATTTGAGACCTTTTTCTTTGTCTGGACAGAAACGATAACTATGTGCTTCCGAACCGCACCCGTAACAATGGTCTTTCTTTATCGCCGGAGATCTACCGATACGTGTCGACGCTACGTTTCCTTGATTATCTTTTCTAAATCGCGTTCCTTGTACGTTACTTTCTTTAAGTTTATCAAATATTTGAATATTATTTTTAAATTCTGTGAGCGTTCGGGATCCGTACAATACTGCCTTATCGCGACGTTCGCCTAACAAACCATCCGCTATTTACTGTATAAGGGCGTCTTCTTCGATGTTACCTTGATTCGCGATTTCTTGCATACTATAAATGTACAAACGACTACTTTCGCCTGGTTGTTGCCTACGCTTGGACAACTGCCTATGAATCGTGGCTGAATTTACCTTTACCTGAAATTCCCTAATCAAACTACGCTTTAAGCTGTCCCATGATTTAATTTCTCTTACGAACGATATAAATTGTCTTGCCGCTCCTTTTAACATACGTTTCCCGTAGATAAACTTCTGCAAATCGTTCCATCCCAACAATACGCTGGTATCTTCAAAATCGTGGATCCAATGATCTATCATTAGCTTATCCTCTCCGTTGAAATATGATAGGCTTTCTTCCACATCCTTTATGGAAAACGAAGCGAGTTGTTGCGTAGCAACGCTAACCGCTCCTCCTTCCCCGCGTTGTCCACCTCTCTGTGATTCTTCTCTCGTTTGCCTTCGTCTCCTTCTCTCTTCTTCTTCTTCACTTTCTTCGTCTTCGCTTTCTTCATCTTTCATCGCATCTTTCAAGCGATTTCTTAACGCCTGCTTATTTCCGACTGTGGATAACCTTAACTTCTTCGCCGCTTCTTTTAACTCCCTTAATTTCATGGCAATCTCGCTCATAGGTGTAAATGACGGCTTCTTCCTCGACTGCTTTACCTTGACGCTTTCGTTCTTCAACTCGTCTTCCTAGTGACGTGTTTTGAACGGCCTTTTCGTTCAATTCCTCACGTCCAACTTCCTGCTCATCCGCACTTGTTTCGAGTGTTACCTTCAATTGAGCCATCGTTTCAAACAGCTACTTTTCTTAATCTTAATGTTTCTTTATCGTCCTCCTATATCACCGTTACACCAACACTACCAATTACTTCACAACTTTACTTCAGTATTCACGCGTGGTCAACTTTCCTCGCGCAACACTCTTAATCAACTTAGAATCGGATTCACACTGCTGGTAATTGTAACGCAACTTTCGACTTGATACAACTTTATGCAACTTCACACGACTATACGACTTTATACGACTTTATACGACTTTTTATTGCACACATGAAATCTATTCTCTTTAATCCCGGCTGAGCCCCCAAATGTAGGATTCCAATAAAGATGAATAAATGTTTTAATGTGAATACAATTAATCTGATACAATAATAGCTGTTTGCTTCTTAAAGGCTATACGATGACTACTTACATAGCAACGTACTCACTCATACTCTCTCATTTCCCTCACACCATCACAATAAGAGCGATATTTCTTATGTCTTTCACTTATTCGAATATTAGTAACGATCGTTCTCGAACATTCATACTGAACAACAACTTTTTTCTTACTCTAAAGGCGTATATATTTCATAGGTGTAAATGACGGCTTCTTCCTCGACTGCTTTACCTTGACGCTTTCGTTCTTCAACTCGTCTTCCTAGTGACGTGTTTTGAACGGCCTTTTCGTTCAATTCCTCACGTCCAACTTCCTGCTCATCCGCACTTGTTTCGAGTGTTACCTTCAATTGAGCCATCGTTCAAACAGCTACTTTTCTTAATCTTAATGTTTCTTTATCGTCCTCCTATATCACCGTTACACCAACACTACCAATTACTTCACAACTTTACTTCAGTATTCACGCGTGGTCAACTTTCCTCGCGCAACACTCTTAATCAACTTAGAATCGGATTCACACTGCTGGTAATTGTAACGCAACTTTCGACTTGATACAACTTTATGCAACTTCACACGACTTTATACGACTTTATACGACTTTATACGACTTTTTATTGCACACATGAAATCTATTCTCTTTTAATCCCGGCTGAGCCCCCAAATGTAGGATTCCAATATAAAGATGAATAAAATGTTTTAATGTGAATACAAATTAATCTGATACAATAATAGCTGTTTGCTTCTTAAAGGCTATACGATGACTAACTTACATAGCAACGTACTCACTCATACTCTCTCATTTCCCTCACACTCACAATAAAGAGCGATATTTCTTATGTCTTTTCACTTATTCGAATATTTAGTAACGATCGTTCTCGAACATTCATACTGAACAACAACTTTTTTCTTACTCTAAAGGCGTAATATTTAGCAACGATAGTTCCCCAATATTCCTATCTTAACGTTTCTTCTTAAATTTTTTCTATCCCTTCCTAACTGACAAACAACTTTGTTTTTCCTTGAAATACGGATATGTTTAGCAATGATCGTTCTCGAATATTCATATCTTAATTCATAGCCCCTTTGTCTAATTTCCCTTCCCACATATATATATATATATATAATATATATATATATATCTATATTTTATATTTTATTAAGGGTAAAATCGTATAGAAAATGTTTATAATTAGCATAGATACCATGGTTATGAACCCGACGCTATCTTCGGACTAGCTCCAACAATAAATCTTTAGATTTGAAGGAAAGACGCGAACGGGAGGATGGGAGGTTCTCGGTTAGAAGGCCGGGATTGAAGGAGGAGAATGAAAGAGAGAGGTGAAATAGCACGAAACGTTACATCACGACGTCGGTCTTCGAAACTTCTCGTTTAATGCTCCGGATGTTAAGTACGCCGTCGGATGTGGGCGTGATTAATTACCAGCAAATATAGACCGACGTGGATTGATATATCGAACGTTCTTGCAGCCTTGCCGTTTACGGTCTCGTCTATGGATTATGACAATAAGAGACACAATGCCCGTGGCCGCGTATACCAAAACCATCACCACCATCGTCGTCGTCGTCGTCGTCGCCGTCATTCGTCGTCGTTCGTAGTTCGTCATTCGTCGTTGTTGTCTTTGTATAAAGATGATCTCACGATTTCACATTATACATTTCCATTCCCTTTTCTCTATATTACATCTGACGATAGAAAAGAAATAAATCAATTGAGAGATATTGAGATCGATTGGTCATTGATGAAGAAACACAAAACAACGCGGGGACGAATACCTACCCAATACCGTACGTACCATCTTTCGAAATGTAATTATTACCTGGATAGTTCGTTCAATTTTTTAACGTATTTTTAATTACGATGCTAACTCGTTCGTATTTTCTTTGTCTCTCTCCTTTTATTTCTTCTTTTTTTCTTCCCCCACATTACTTTCTTTAATTACATCTATGTAAGAATTTACGTATAGAGATATATATTTATAATGGTAATAATAAAGTAGTAGTTTATTAATAAATACTTAACAAGATAAATGTTTTTAAGAGATAGAATAGTAAGTATCTATAATCTAAACTAATGCTACGATATACTAAGTGTAACTCTCTACGTCGTGAACAACCACAAGGAACACCCGAATCCGACTCGTCGTCGCCTATCTTAATCCTTCGCCGTTCCCCGTTGTCTTCCGTACCTCCCGTTACACTTTTTCCTCGTCGCCTCAATCAAAACTACTACAGAACGCACCACCAGTCCTTTCCGTCGCCTACTTATACCCTACATCCCCTCTATCGTCTTCCGTTTTTTCTTCGTCATTCCTTCTGGAAACTTCCCGATCATTCCACACCACGCACAAAGGCTTTTCCGGCATTTCACATTATCGAGAACGCTCGGGAGGCTTCGATGTAGCTATACAAAGGCGACAAAGTCCAGATGATGTAACCCTAAACCTAAACAAATTTCCTAAACTAACGCAACGGTCCCTTTCTTTATTCTCGCCCGATGCGTTCTTCATTCCTTTCTCACACTCATACCATTACACATTCATACCTATACTTTTAAATAATTAAAATCTCCACATCTAATTTGGATGTTATTTATTTATCGAATCGCGTTAATTCCGATAATGTAATTCGATTGTTATAGCAGTCAAATTAAACGATTGTTATATCATGGGGGTAAAATACGAAACGGTTAATATGCAACGATGGATAGGAGTGCGAATTTATATTAGAGCGAACAAAATGAATCGATTGCAGAATCTTCTGAAGATGATCATGAACTTCTGCATATGGAAAATAACCCACAATACGGAAAATTATGATCCACTTGAAACAGATTCGAACACCGATGAGAACGAAGAGAATATTTCGAACGTACGTAGACGACGAAAGAGAAGGAGATTCTTAGTTAGTTCCGATAGTGAGAATGAGACGAAGAGCGAAATTGCGATGGACGGAACTGTTTGGCACGAAGTAAAATAGGGTTAATCCTGGAAGAGCACCTGGTCATAATATTTTTAGGGAAACATCAGGCCCGACTGGCGTACAATAAACGTAATATTATGAAAGGCGAAGTTAGGACGGCATTTCTCTGATAATTGATAAGATATAATCGAACTTATAAGAAAGTGCACAGAGGCAGAGGCTTTAGAGTGTTGGGATATAAATGGGAACTATCTACTGCAAAAGTATATGCATTTTTTTGCAATTCTGTATGCACACGGCGCATATGAGGCTAAGAATATAGATATAGCACTTATGGAATAAAAAGTGGGGCCCGCCTTTTTTCTCAAATACTATGAGTAGACATGACTTTACGGAGATTATGAGATTTATTCGATTTGACGACAGAAATCAACGAAACCAACGGTTACAAACCGATAAATTTGCTATGATTTCCGAAGTTTGGTACAAGTTTATTGACAACAGTCAGAATTGTTATAAACCAGGACCTGGTTTACTATTGACGAACAATTGTTTCCAACGAAAGCAAGGTGTAGATTTACTCAATACATGCCCAATAAACCGGACAAATTTGGTATAAAATTCTGGTTAGCATTCGATGTGCGTAGCAAATATATAATAAACGGCTTTCCATATTTGGGAAAAGATGAAAGTGAGAACCCTCAGTTGCTCTTGAGAGTTTGTCACTATGAAATTAGCAAAACCGTATGTAGGATGGGGAAGAAATATAACCACGGACAATTTTTTACAAGCCTACCTTTAGCAACAAAACTTTTAGCAAAAAAAACTACGATTGTTGGGACAATTAGAGCAAATAGAAAAGAGCTACCAAGACTGGCAAAACTGAAAAATGACGACATGGCACTTTTTCAACCAAACTCTATCGCTCAAATAATTGTATGTTGACAGTTACAAAGCCAAACCAAGAAAGAAAGTTCTAATTCTTAGTTCAATGCACAACTCCGTACAAATTGAAAAAAATGACACCCGAACACCGGAGAAATTCAATTATATAATAGCACCAAGTTTGGATAGATGTGACCGACCAAATGGCCAGAAATTATTCGGTAAAATCTAAATCTCGGAGATGGCCTTTGCAAGTATTTTTTAATATCTTGGATTTAGCCGGGATAAATGCATGGATGTTATATAAAGAAACTACGGGAGGAGAAATTACAAGACAGGAATTTCTATTTCAATTGGCAGAAGAACTTGCCATCGAATACCAACAAGAGCTCGGCAAAAAAATCAACCAATACCTATCGCAAGTACAAGTACAGGTTCTCGTGAACGGAAAACATGTCAGATAAGGTATTGTAAAGATAATAAGACGAACAAAATCTGTCTAAAATGTAAAAAGTACGTATGCGGAAAATGTACAGTTGAGAAGCCCATTTGTAAAAATGCGACGAAAACGAATAAAATGTAGATTATGTACTCTTGAATAAAAGAAAATATTTTTATACTGGTAAGCTGGCCATTGGTCTGCATTCAATATTGAAAAATATAAGTTGTGAAAGACCGGTCATTTGACCAGCCGCGGTAGGAATAGGTATACGTGAAGTGTCGGTAGGAATAGTGTTAATAAATACTTAACAAGGTATAATGTTTTTAAGAGAGTAGAAAGTAAGTATCTATTATCTAAACTAATGCTACGATATACTAAGTGTAACTCTCTACGTACGTGAACAACCACAAGGAACACCCGAATCCGACTAGTCGTCGCCTATCTTAATCCTTCGCCGTTCCCCGTTGTCTTCCGTACCTCTCGTTACACTTTTTCCTCGTCGCCTCAATCAAAAACTACTACAGAACGCACCACCAGTCCTTTCCGTCGCCTACTTATACCCTACATCCCCTCTAAGCGTCTTCCGTTGTTTCTTCGTCATTCCTTCTGGAAACTTCCCGACCATTCTACACCACGCACAAAGGCTTTTCCGGCATTTCACATTATCGAGAACGCTCGGGAGGCTTCGATGTAGCTATACAAAGGCGACAAAGTCCAGATGATGTAACCCTAAACCTAAACAAATATCCAACTAACGCAACGGTCCCTTTCTTTATTCTCGCCCGATGCGTTCTTTCATTCCTTTCTCACACTAATACCATTAGACATTCATACCTATACTTTTAAATAATTCAAAACCCCACATCTAATTAGGATGTTATTTATTTATCGAATCGCGTTAATTCCGAGAGTGTAATTCGATTGTTATAGCAGTCGAGTTAAACGATTGTTATATCATTGGGGTAAAATACGAAACGGTTGATATAATGCAACGATGGAATATACATTGTATATAAATCGTACTACAATACGATTCGATTGATTCGATCAGTAAATCGGAGTTTGGTCGGCGTAAAAGTTGAGTTGGTTCGGGGAACGATTCTCGAAGCGAACGAGAAAAGGCAAAAGAGCAATGAAGAATAAATCCGCAACGGGCATAGAAATAATGATCGTTCGTTCTCCGACTCTCCATGTTCCACCTACTTCTCTTCTCTACAATCGGAAGGAAGGTAGGAAGGAAGGAGGAAGAGGAGGAGGAGGAGGAGGAGGAGGATGGGTGGGTGGAAGAAGAAGAAGAAAAAGAGAAAGAGAGAGAGTGAGGCAGTGGAGGAGGAGGAGGAGGGAGGAGGAGGAAGAGGAGGAGGTTGCGCGTTGAAGCTGCCGGCGTTGCTCTCTCCGTGAATTTCCTCTCAGCGTAGCTGGAATAATAATTAGTCAATTAATTAACGTACACATAATTATTAGCGAAGACGCAGGAAGCTGTGAGAGGGTGGAGAGGAATGAAAGTGCACTCGCTCGTACCCCCGACCAACCTCCTCCCTCCTTTCCACCCTCACCACCTCTCTCGTACTACCCTCTACTCACCCCTTACTCCTTTACCTCATCCCATTTCATTTATTCGTACAAGCAACCACTACCATCGTCATCAACGTCGTCGTCGTCGTCGTCGTCGTCGTCGTCGTCGTTATTTGTGATGGTAGTCGTGGTTGTGGTGGTTGTGGTGGTGGTAGCGGTAGCGTCGTCCTAGGTTGCGAAGGGAAATTATGCCATTATCGATAGTGTTCAATCCGCGAGTGAAATTATGCCATTACACGATAATTAAATCGGAGCGAGCGAGCAAGCACAGCGGCGGCGCGTACACAGAACGGCGGACACACAGAGAGAGAATACGCGCCGGACTATCTGAATGTTGTTTCACGCCCGAGTCACCTTGATGGATATTTTTATTCTAACTTCTCCCATTGATTATAGTAATCATCGACGTACAACAAATTTCGACTCTCTCTAACTCTCTCTTTCCCTCTCTCTCCTTCCCTTCCTTTCCCTTCCTTCATCATTTTTTCTCTCAACCACGACTATGACTACGACTATGACGACTACGACGACGATGACCAATGACAATGGACGAACAATTTTTTTTTTTAGTTCCTGTACATGTTCATATATTTATACGTTTATATATATATATATGTGTTCCTACCTACCTCGGTTTAGAAAGAGAAAGTGAATCAGACATGCATCTACGAATATTATGCGGCTAGCAACGTTCCTCCTCCTCCTCCTCCTCCTCCTCTCTCTCGTCATACAACGCGTACGCACACATATAGAGAAAAAAAATTAAAAAAAGAAAACAAAATACAAGAAAAAAGAGTACACAGATTCACCTACGGCATACCACGAGAGAGAGAAAGAGGAGAGAGCAGTAGATATCAGAACGAATGTCTTCGTCCGAGACTGAAAAACTAATTTCGACCTTTTCCACAACGTCCAGACGGAAAGGTAAAAGTAGAGTGTGTGAGAGAAAGAGAGAAAAGAGGAGAAAGAGAGAGAAAGGAAATATACACAAGGGAGAAAGAAAAGAAAAAGTTAAAAAAAATATATATATATATATCGTTCATCCTCGTTCCGGTGGATAGAATTGAAAAAAATAAAAACACAAAAAAAGGGGGAAGTGTTCCTTCGAGATTCAAGGATGATCGTGCTCGTGAAGAGAAAGAGAGAGCCAGACATAGAGATAGATAGAGAGAAAGAGAGAGAGGGGAAGATAGAAAAAGAAAGAAAAGAGAGAAGAGAGAGGAGAGAGAGTAAGAGAGAGAGAGAGTTGTAACATTTTTTTAATTATTTAAGTATAAAATTTGCAGTACCCATTCCAGTCCATTGTGATCCCATCTCCGAAAAAACGAACCAAATCTCTCGAGATTAAGCTGAAAAATTAGCTTGAACAATCTCTATCGATTGCTCTGAATCAGCTGCTTCAAAATCTGGAATTACTGTATACCCAGAATACAGAGAATTAGGAAATGGTTTCTCAGTAATATCAGTAATTAATTGAGCCAGTTCATCATCTCCTCTGCTCGAATTTAACTAAACACAAATAGAATATAAATCACGATCATTTTGCCTAATCACTTCGGTCGTAAAATAAATATCTTACAATATTAAAGATCGACGATATCATTTCCTGAGTTCGACAAGAAGCTACAAAAAGTCGTGGCATATTATATGGTGAAAGTTTTCTCCTTTGCTTCTTTTTTGAATGACGTTTTAGGATAATGTGAGAGAAGGAACCGTTTAAAGCAGCTGTGTTAACAGCAGCGCAACAATCCGTCCAAGGTGTTGGTTCGGTAATTACTTTTACGCGTCCATCCCAAAGGCATTGGGCTTCTTCTGGAGGCTCGGAATAATGAAGATTCGGAGATATAACTCCGGTCTCCATAGCAATTGTACCTAGAAATAAAAAATAAACAAATGTAGAAAATTAAACCAAATTTGTTTTGTTTTATATTTAATTTTGTGTTTTCAAAAAATTTACCTTGATTATCGAATTTATTGCATTATTATTATATGTGTTACCAATGTTCGACTTAACAGATCCTATAAAAGAGGATTAGAAAGACTTCGATCTTGACCATAAACAAGATCTATTGCCTTTAATTCTTCGAAATCCATTGATTTTATTCCTGTACCATCGGCCTCGATGTATGTTACGTCGCTTGGTTTTAGGCCGCAGTGTTTCAATGTCTGTTTCATTATTTGAGCCTGAGACTCGGCTGTGGGAAATAGACACGTGTTTCTTGAAATTGCTTCAGTGTACTTAACAGAAAGATTAACGACCTCGGCATAAACCCGCTTTGCATTTTCGGCTCTTTGAAGAAAAATTTTCCTACCGAGTCGCTTCTCGAGAATCCAGACGCTTTCTTATCAAAAGGTCTATTTACGCCGTCTGTTGACAACAAACCTAAATAAAGGAATGCATAGAACAAAAAATTATTCATATATTACGAAAAATTTAACTTGCTGTTCTAAGATTTGTAATTATCATAGAAAAAAAAAATATAAGAAAAATTACCTTTTGTCTTTACATGCAAGAACTGGAATAAATGATATCTAATATACTATTATTTTACCTAATTCGTACAGTTGGTGAGATGTTTTGGGAAGTAAGCTTAATATACAACCACTAACAATCGCGTATTCGCAATCTCCAGCTTTTATAGTTCGTATGCTTTTTAATTGCTAATGAACTTGATGTGCAAGATGAATGGACAGTGCAGTTTGACCCGGTTAAACCCATACAAAACGAGATCCGATTTGATAGCAAACCACGGCAATACCCTAGTAGACTATATCCATTCTCCTATAATGAAAATAAAAACAATTGCACATAGAATGATTTTACCTTTAAATGAAATCCATTAGATCATTCTATTTACTTACTTGAGTTTTATCTTTCAGTAGATAACTATCTGACTCATATAAACTCAATACCCCGTAAACATTGGTTTTCTTGTTCCGTAACTCTACAGGATTTATTCCGGCATCAATGATCGCTTCAAACGTAACTTCCATTGCCATTCTTATTTCTGGCGATAGAAATTTTGCCTGAATTGCACTAATTCCAAAAAAAAAGTTATCGAATTTCGTTAAATTAGAAATGCGTCCTAAACGCGATGATATTTTAGACGAATGACCTAAAAAATAATAATTTAATGAAACAAAAATAACGCACATTATTCCACTTAATTTTTATATAAAAATAAATTGAACATATTCTTACCTAATTTCCAACTTGTATTATCCTCAGATACGCAATCTTCTCCATTTAATAGATTTGCTGTTAAATCATTGATATTAACACTCTTTGGAAATTTTCCCGATATTCCAGAGATAACCACTGCATTTTCATCTAAGCCTTCTACTTCCATATTTGCTAAATGTAGCAACACGCGACGAACTATCAGCTACAAATTCGTATGACAAATAAAGCTATTCATTGAAATCGCTGTTTATATAGCCCATCGAATAAGTCCAATTTAAATTGTTAATTATGCCTAATAGTTTTGCAATTTAAATGTGTTTACTATGGATTATGCTGCGTTGTCAATACATGATTGTATAAAAGAAATCTTTCCCTGGACTACCGATGACTTTTGATTTCTAATTCTTTTTATAGAAAAAAGATATTTATGTATGATCTATAGGGTAAACGATTCGAAGAACTTAATTCTATTAAATTCAAAAACATTTAATACTAGCTTGATATGAAAATGTTATCCAAAAATAATAAATCCGTCGAACAGACGTAAATAGCAATATACTTCAAATATAACATAGTTTTTTGGAAATACTTTTTGAACACTCCTAATGCTGGATCAAAATACTTAAATGTTACGGAAAAATATCAATAGATAATATAATTAGGACTTCAATAAAAAGTAACATTTTTTTATTTAACATTTTAATTAAAATTCTCTTGAAAGCGTTATACGAACTATTAATATCACGAAATAGCGATATATGGAAAAATATTTCTGGTTGTTAATATTACACGCATACGTAACTTTAATAAAAATTAAATTAGTTGGTAAGAAAAATGTTGCATTAGAAATATCCAGGACACTTATTAGATAACGAAAGAGGGAAAATATTAACTAGTTTATATAAAATTGAAAGCATGGATGCTGAATCTTTGAAATTCGGTTGTGATACAATAGGCATGTGAGTTGCAAGAGGCTTAATGTATCTAAAATATGATACAAATTGTCTAGTAGAAACATTACCTAAATGTCGTATAAATACAGCATTAGTTGTAGGACCACCATATTATGTTGTAGAAACTGCTTAGTCATTATTTATTGAAAGATTTAAGTCTACACGTAAAAAGTTGATGAGTACATCAGAATTTTCTGAGTTGAAAATAACATTAAAATTTTCACTTAAAATCCTTAGTAACTTATCCTCCCACCCCTATACTTATATATGCCTCTCCAATTGTTGTACATGAAAGTAATGCCATGGAATTAAATGTTTCGCATGGAAATAAAGGTTATTTATATAACAAGAAAACTATAAACAAAGACAATATTACATGGAGGTGTGTTTCATATCACTCAACGCTACTTTGTCCTGCAATAGTACATACTGATACTGAAAATCTTAATGGTAAAATACAATATAATCACATTAATTATCATCCGGTTGAAAAGTCGTCAGTTGAAATGTCGCGGTTGAAACGTCGTTGGTTGAAATGTTACAGAACCCTCACAGTCATGTCAATGGTAGTGGTCACAATGTTAGTTATATCATTCGCATTGTGATAGATAGCAATACCTCCAGCTCAAACATTTAATCGTTTGTATTGAATTAACATGAAATCTCTACGAAGGAGACATTAGTTAAAAGAAAATTTTATATCGTTAAAGCTCATTGGAACATGAAATTTATATGCATAGATTTGAGTCTTTTTCTTGAATGTGTTACGGTCTTTGATTTGAATAAAAAAATGTAAAGCCGCATACTTAGCTAAACCTAATTAAGAAAGTAGTTTAAGTATGAAATATAAAAAATATAAAAAGAGAAGCATAGTCTCATAAATTAAATTATAAATAATATAATACATATTTTTTACTCGGTAAAGTATTTTAACTGAACTTTAAGATATTCTTCTTACCATTGTTTGTTATAATATAGGATGAAGGAAACAATTTGTATTTCATCGGTATACTTAGATTAAAATCAGAAAAATTTCATCGTATAGTTAAGGCATAAAAAAAGTCGTACAGCATGTTATCCAGTTTATTCATTTTCAACCTAAATTGATGATCACTAAAGAGAAAAAATGAAACGAAATAAAACCAATAAATAATAATACATACCTCAATTAACTTCAAAAAAGATTTTTATTACTAATATTCACAATTAATCAATGATTTTGATGATATTTTTGAAGATATTCACTGTTTTTTAATATCAATCCCCACCATTTGTAATAATTCAAATAAACTAGTGTGTAAGAATAAGACGAGTGTCTTTGTTAATGGCCCAGCAGTGCGTGCTTAGCAATAATTTGAATAGTGGAAAAACTCGATAACAACATTTCGATATTTTCAATATTTTCAATATTCTCAAAATGATTGAGGCGCGTATTTTGAATATACGCTAAGAATTTATAGTCGTTACAAATGATAATAAATCGTTATCACGTTGAGTGCAACACGAATTGTGAAGGAAGTCCTCGTCAGGCTACGCTCGTTATTTAGTATTGAAAAAGAAGTATAACTTCAAAACGAAAATAATAACATTTACATCGCACGATACGTTTCCAATCTTCTTCTCGATATTTTTATAATTAATTACAGATCAACTATCACAATAATTACATATTATTATTATTATTAATAATAATATCATTATTAATTTTCCTTGTTACTTTTTAATTAATTTTATTATTATTATTATTATTATTATTGTTATAAATTTTCTTTTTACATAGAATATAGTTGATAAGAAATCTGTTCTCCCCTCCCTGCTTGATGATCGATAATATTCGCTAATGTGAGCCGATTATTTTTCTTTTATTATTATATTTTTATCCATTTATTTATTTAATTTTATAAATATATATAGCGTGACCAGGTAAGAAGGGGGAGGATTAGAAGTATGAGAAGATAAGCTACTAATTTTATTATTATTTAATTATTTAACAAAAAAGAAATATAATTTCGCAAAAAAGAAAGGAAACATATTATTTTCAATCGATCGCGCGATATATTATAAATATATAGAAAGAATAAAAATATATCAAAATATAGATATCAGTCTACACTAAATATAAGGGAGATATATCGTATTACTTTATGCGTCACGGCAATGGTGCGGTGACAGCACTAATTCTCGCTCGATCATTGTCAAGCAACGCTGAGTTCGATTAGTACTTCGATGGTGACCCGCTTGAAAAAAAAAGAAAAAAAGAGGAAGAAGAAGAAGACGAGTTTCATGCTGTTGTAAATTTGAAATCGCTTTGCTGCACATCGTAATACCGACAAACTTTCTGGTTTCGACTTTTACCATGTCGCTAGGAAAAAATTCACTTTTATCACATTTTCCCAAACGCGAAAAAAGAAGTATAACTTCAAAAAACTTTTATTCGCATGTATTTATCAAATAAAAACATTTCGATTGATGAATCATTAATGCAATGTAGAAGCTGTTTGCATTATATACAATTCATTAGAACAAAACGAGCGAGATTTGGTAAATTCCATACTATGCGAAGATCTAACCCATTACCGCTGATCAAGGATCAGTTAGACGCTTTACAAGACGCACGCTTTTTTCTACAATAGATATAAAGAATGGATTTTTCTATGTGTCAGTAAATAAGAACAGTCGAAAAAACACAGCATTTGTGGTGTCGAACGGTCATTATGAATTTTTAAAAATTTCGTTTGGGTTATGTAATTCACCTTCTGTTTTTCAGAAGTTCATTAGCTTTGTATTCAAACAAGAGGACAAGGAAAAGATAACGTTTTCGGTGGGCAAAATGCGAGAACGAGCATTTTAATTCTAGTTTTTGTCGATTTCAATCGGTTGTCTTGGATAGCTAGGTTGATCAAATTCGTCGCCTACGTGCAAAGTAAACTAAGCGGCGTGAGATCGAGTCCAGCTGGTTCTCGGAATCAAGGTTTCCGTATTTAGTTGTGTTTTTGGTTAGTTGCTTGTCTGTAGATAAACCACTTATTACTGCAAAGGGATGTGTGAAAAATCGCAGTGGTCGCCTTCTCTGATAAAAAACTGCGCAAAAAAAAAAAAAAGAAGATAGCATTAATGGTGCTATCTTTTTTTTCGTATTCTTTAAATAAAACAAGAAATCAAGAAAAATTTAAGTTTGGTATTTACAGTTTTTGTGGACCATAATAGAAAGCGATATCATTGTAACGGAAAACGATTATTTAGTCTCGCATGCATGTTCAATAACGTCATTCACATAGCGTTTTATCTTTCCTTATATTCCTTACAAAATAGATACAACATATTCTAAAGAAATAAAAGAAAGAAAAAAGAAAATCAATTAAACGTACTATACGATAAAGAAAATAAATAATAAAAGAAAGACAAATAAAAATATTCTCCTTGTCGGGGTATCGATCCGGCGAGATATCGATAATGGTCACGAGACCCCGCCGCTACCAATTACTGTATTAAAGAAAAGAAATAAATGAATATAAAAATATTGGAAGAATCATTACTCACTTTATATCGTAAACGGTTTATTACCATACTATGTTTCCGAAAAACAACGAGATTATTTTCAATGACTACTATAAGTGTGCAATGATTGAATAATTTCTAAGACTAGCAGCTATCGGACTCCTCTCGTAAGCAGCGTTTAACTTTAACAATTGTCGGACCGCTCGCTAAATCGCAAATTCTACCAACTGATTGTAATAACAGATTCTAAAAAGATTCTAGTAACAAAATACAAGTATATAATGACAACGACTGCTCATCGTTATGTCACCCGAATAATAAGATAAAAATACGATATGTGAGTACAGCGACAAACAGTCTATATGAAAGCGGGCGGTTGGAAAGGTTTTAAGTTTCCTGCTAAAAACATATGTCATATTACTACAGGATTTTTGAAAAAATTTAGTCACAATGCTGTCTAGACTGGGACTCGAATTAATGCAGGTATAGAATAGAGGAATTATGAAAATTTTGATTTTAGACAAAATGGTGTCTATTTGAAAAAAATGTTTCATTTTAGAGTGAAATTTTTACTCTAAATTGTAAAAAAAAAATAGAAATAGTTTTTTTAAATATTATTTATCCCATCAATACCCGAGGAATATATCTAAAAAGATTGTGTAAAAATTCGAAACCGATCGATTGAGCCATTTCTAAGAAATCGAGATCACCGACTTTAAAAACACTGTTTTGAGAAAAACGCGTTTAAAGTTTCAAAAGACGCTTACACTCAGTTAAATTTTTTTTTTGACTTGCATTGAATCATCTATGAGTGGGATAAATGTTATACGCATGCGCAACAACAAATTCACGGCGCAAGCGCACTTTGAAAAAAATCTCCCACTCAAAACATTTCCACATTTCTAACTATTAATAACTAATTAAATAATTAATTAATAATGTTAGCAATTATACACAGATTTTAAATAAGCATTTTGTTAGCAATTTAGCGCACTTATTCATTTTTTCCTGTTTTTTAAACTACGTTGCTTTACTTAGAAATAAAAGAAAAGTTTTCACATTTTCAATTATCAATAACTAATTAAATAATTAATTAAAACAGTTAGCTATAAAATGAACTTATTCATTTTTTTTAGCTGTTGATGTTTAATGTCAACTTTATAATACTTAAAAAATCAGTGATTAAACGTGTTAAAATAAGGTGAAAAGTAAAAAGAGCAGTGACGAGAGAAAGAAAAAAGCCGAGATTAGAATAGAGTATAAAAGTGTCTAGAGCGGCAAATTGAAAAAGGTAGATAAAGAAGATAAAGATAAAAGTAGATAAGAAAGATTCCTTAAAATCCGGTAACTGATAAACCAGACGTCTAGCGTAGCAAGTGAAGTCGGCAAAGGGGATCTCTTGTTTTCATCTGATTTATAGTCAGTAACAAAGATTTCTGTCTTATCGTTGAAAACCTACTATAATGGCCGGTAAAACGAATGGAAATTTGAATACGAGAAATAATACAGGCATAAAGCCAAAGGAGCAGTCGCTGTTAAGCTTTCGAAGGAAAATAAAGAAAGTAGAGAGTTAAATTAGAAGATGGGCAGGATAAGTATAGTCAAGAGATTGCCCAGTACCACGAGACAAACAGCAAGTGAGGAGCTTCCTTGGAATTGTTCTTATTACAAGAAGTTCGTGAAAAGGGTTCTCAATAATAGCCAAGCCTCTGTATACACTGATGGAGAAAGAAAGGAAATTCTCCTGGAATGCAGAATGTCAACGGTCTTTCGACGAATTGAAGAAGTCTCTCATCTCGCCGCCGGTTCTGATCTTCCTTGAGGCAGTGAACCAATTCGTTTTAGACGTGGATGCTTCAGAGCACGGCTTAGGAAGAGTGCTGTCTCCAAGCCGTAAGTTTATTTTGCGGACAGATCACGCTTCTATTCAGTAGCTCGTTTCATTCAAGGAGTTTGACGGACAGCTGGCTCGATGATTCAAGCGTTTGCAACCGTATAAACTTTGAGATCCTTCACAAGAAAGGGAAGACCCATGGAAACGCGGATGTACTGTCCAGACTTACTTGCAAAAAAACCGGGTGCTCTCATTGCGCTAAGCGGGAAAAAGCGGAGAAAAAGCTTGAAGAAAAGGTAAAGAGGATCATCTTAAGGGAGGACGAGACTAACAAGTGGAGAAAGGGCTGCTCTCAAGGAGATGGGAGCATCCGAATAAAAATGAATTCATTTTGCAGGGGATTGTACCAAGCGCTCAGACTAAAGAGGTCTTGGAGGAAGCACATGACAGCTCGACTGGGAAACATTTCGAAATGAACAAGACCCTGGATAGAATTCGCAAAAATTCTTTTGGATTGGGTGTAAGCAAGAGGTCAAAGAGTGGTGCGAAAGATTGTCCGTTTGTGTAACCAGGGAAGGTCTTTCGGAGAAGGGGAAAGGCGAGAAGAAAATCTAAAACGTGTATACTGCTACTTATTGTTCACTCCTGAATTTTTCCTATCACAATACTAGCACCTAGTGTAGGGAATTAAAATGAAGTGGACGTGAATACACTCAATAACGTAACACAATAGCTAAGTTTAGTTTGTGTAAACTAAATCTATGTGGGATCTCCTCTCACTAGTCAGTCTTCCAAAAGGATATTTGACGAACAAAAAAATAGGAATTCTGATAATGTTGATGATAGGTTCGTTATGGAAGGAAAGATCTCTTCACAGAAATGTAATATATTCTGATAAATAAATTACAAAAATAATATTAATAATAATACAGTAAGACGTATTCGCTGCTTGATTATTAGACTCTGACCGAATTCTTAGATCTTTTTCTCCTGTATTCGATCTTTGTCTCACCGTGAAACACTCTATCATTATTCAACTGTTTACATTATTGTTTTGCATATTTATAATTGTTATAAGATGTAAAATGTAATTTCCTGCCGATCAGCAAATTATAATTACCTGTTAATTTATTATATTCGTTCGATTTTTGATTACGATTTTTTGATGGTAAAAATTTAATTATTTGATCTTAAAATGCAACTAACAATAATTTTCTCTTTCCTGTATATATTTAAAAATTAAGAGATATGAAAAAAAGGTTTGAAAACATATAGAAAAAAACTGGCGTGTGTACTAATGTACGCACGTAAGAAGTTATACTTCCTTGGCGTACCAAAATGAATATAGCATCAACAATCTCAAAAATAACTTCAAAAAAATAAGTATAATGTTATTTATTTATACATGAAGAAGAAGAAGGGTTTAATTAAAATAAGAAATAAAATAAGAAATAAAAAATAAAATAGAAAATAAAAAATGAAATAAGAAATAAAAAATAAAAAAATTCATCAAATAATAAACTTTGAGGTAAATTTTCTTCGCCAGGTGCAATACGTAAATATTGTTCTTTGTCCCACATTAATGTCGGTTGGTGCGCCGTAAGACTCTCTTCTACAGGAATGTGTTCACTGACATCATTTTGTCCAACTTTGTCGTGAATTTGATTATCATTAAAATATGAATCATCAATTTTAATATCGTACATTCTATACAATGGAGACGGTATTAAAAATTGTAGCCAAGCTTTAATTGTACGCTTGTTAACAATGCCATGTAAGTAACTAGATCGCTGAATTTTCTTACGTTTAATATGTACATTTATACAATAATCGTTATCGATATTTCTTTGAAGAGATTTGACCATTGTATTAACTGAAACAGGTAGGTTAATTAATTGACCATAACTGGCGTATTTACCATTCACATGTCTCAGGCGTCTGATCTGCATAAAAGAAATACGAGGCGAAATTAATCTTTTAAAAACTAAATATAAAGGTGGTAGATGCTAAAGGTACATCTGGATATTTGAAGCCGTTATATGTTGATATTAGAGGAATATTTTTCTTGTTTAAAGCTTGTATGCATGTATTACAAATCTTAGTATTTTCTATAGGTACATTAGGTATAAATTGTATTAGAATATGCTTATGTTCATTAGATGGCTCTTTTAAATCCTTTTTAAACCACAATCTGTCACATACTGAGCATGGATGTTCAAATGAATTGCCCAAGAATTTTATTTTAAATTCCTTATGAGCTCGTTCAAATTGATGATAATTGCTATATGGTTAAGAAGGATCTAAATCCATATCAATTTGCTCGCCAGTGGAATCATTAATTACTAACTGGTCTGAAGAGTTAAAATAAATAGAGGGTACATCTGATTGAGGTAATTCCTGATTCATGATTGTGTCTTGGTTTAACGAATTGCGTTCTTCATCTGGTACAATGTCTTGATTAGACAATACATGTATAATCGAAGCATCAGCTAAATATTGATTATTTCGTGCTTGAGATCGTGAACTTTGCTCCATGTTTGTTATTGTAATGTTTTTTGATGTTATACAATGATGACACGGCATAGAAGAATTTTCCATATGCACATCAGCTTGCACAGTAATATAGTTGTGATAGTCATCTTATGCAGTAGACAACGATGCATCTTGAAGAAGTAAAAGTAAAAAATAAAGACCAAATTCCTAAACGTACCAAAAAGAAGTATAAGTTTAAAAATAATAATTAGCAGTACTATTAGTTATTGCTGTGAATTTTAAATTATATAAATTTGTACCGGTAATCATAGGCTGAGCCGATGGTTCAAAAGTCACTAATAAATTCGAAGTCGATGGGGCGCATAAAGTTCCATTCGCAAACAATTGAATTTCTTGAAGAAATAAACGTAAAATAAATGCTAAATAAAATAAATGTAAGTAACTTCAAATAACTTCAAAACATAAAAACCAAACAAAAAAAATAAATAATTAGCAATAACATTAGTTATTGCTGGGACATTTAAATTATTTAAATTTTTACCGGTAATCACAGGCTTAGCCGATGGTTCGCAAAGTAAATTAGAAGTTGACGGAGTACATAAAATTTCATTCACAGGCAATTCATAACCTTTTTGAATAATTTTTCTTCGCAGCTAAGAATCCTACAACGTTTAGCATTAGCGTGCATTATGTTTTCCTTATTTTCCTCATTATTTTCCTTATTTTCCTTATTCCTTTTCCTACGAAGACGATAATCTCTACATTTCTCTGCATTAGTTTTAGGCATATTGAAAACTTAAACAGAAATTGAAATGTATACTGATCCTGGTCAATAGGAAAGCTGCAAGAGATTATAGTTTAATAATAACTTAAAATTAAAATAATTAAAATAAATAAAATAAAATAAATAAATTTTCAACAATAATTAATAACAAATAATAAAATTTAAACTATAGATAAATGTGAATGCTTAATCTTAATTTTTGTATTGTTGCTAAGGAGAATAGTTGAAGATCTACGTCCGATCAGCACTATTGTTTTATTAATTTAAATCGCAATGTGTCCAGCAACTTTTTGTACGTTTTTCTGGCAAATCTTTAGTGAATCTGGAAACTTAAGCCACATAACATTTACTTCTCCATCTTCATTGTATTCAATATGAAATAACTACAATTTTCCCGAATGCCAATATACTCTACATTTGTAAATAACATAAAATATAACTTCAATAAAAACTTTAACAAAATAAAGATATTAAATACAATTTAAATAAAATACAATTATTAAAAAAATTAATAAAATTAAACAACAAATAAGAAAAAAGAAAAACACTTGGTTAAATCAATACAAAGTATAATATTATATTAGCTCGTCAGGAAAAAGGCTTGTAGCATAAAAGCTCTGGTTGTTAAATGAAATATGATAAAGAATTGCGGTTTAAACAAAAGATTAAACACGTATCTCACCTTTTGCTCGCTTCGTTTGTATACGGATTCAACAAAAAGGTTCATCTCGTTTATGGAAGTACAAAGAATACTTATACTTTTCTTATTTCGCTTCTAGCTTAAATCGCTTTGTTCGTCGCTTTCTTTGTAAATTCTTCGCTGCTTATCTAATTGTAAGATGCATTCTTTCTTCACTTCCTTTGATAGAATATTAATAGATTTGATTTTCTCCCATTATACGTAAAAAGAAGGCGGTTTCTTCCAAAATCTATCAAGATTGCAGTGTGGTCAGCTTTTTCTTATCATTGTGGAAAGTTACATACTCTCTTTTCCAGTAAATTAATTGAAAACCTACGAAGAAATAATAAGTTTATAATGCTATAAATAATTATTTTTTAGGAGAATTATATAATGTTTACCTTTTTTAATAGATTCTGATATTGATTATTCCTTGTAACTGCAGCTGCATTTCATTCGCATAATAATTCACATAGACTCTTTACGGAGGAGACATTAGTTGAAAGAAATCTTTATATCGTTAACCATTGAAAATGAAATTTATATGCATATATCCGATGCTGTATTTGAGTCTTTTTCTTGGATGTGTTACAGTTTTTGATTGGATTAAAAAGTGTAGAACCGCATACTTATCTAAAATTATTTAAGAAAATAGTTTATGTATGAAATATATTAGGTGTACAAATAAGTTTCCGTCGTTTTTTATTAAAAATTAAGTACTTATTCTAGAAGAATGGTAATTATAAGGTTATTTAAAATACTGTCTATCACTTGCAATGACTTTTTCCCATCTCTCAGGCAACATTCGGATCCTACGTCGGAAGAACTCCTTGTCTTTTGTGGCTATCCACGTATCAACCAAATTTTTTGTATCTTCATATGATTTGAACCGCTGCTCCGACAGAGCATGTGCCATGGACCGAAATAGGTGATAATCGGACGGTGCAATGTCTGGTGAATACGGCGGGTGGGGTAACACTTCCCAATCAAGAGTTTCCAAATACTTTTTCACGGGAGCCGCTACATGTGGACGAGCATTGTCATGCAGGAGAATAATTTTTGCGTGTCTAGAATAGTATTGAGGGCGTTTTTCCTTCAGAGCTCGGCTCAATTTCATTAATTGTGTTCGATAGAGAGCTCCGGTGATTGTTTTGCTCGGATTAAGCAACTCATAATACACTACACCAATCTGATCCCACCAAATACACAGCATGAGTTTTTTTCCGTGAATATTCGGTTTTACTGTTGATGTTGACGCATGGCTTGGTAATCCCCATGATTTTCTTCTTTTTGGATTATCATATAGTATCCATTTCTCGTCACCAGTGATGATACGATGTAAAAAACCCTTTTTTTTATGTCTAGCAAGCAGTATTTCTCTTAAGCATAATCAGCGTTCAATATCTCTCGGCTTTAATTCGTACGGAACCCAATTTCCTTGTTTATTAATCATTACTAATGATTTTAAACGATGTGAGACTGCTTGCTGAGTGACTTATAATGTTACAGCAAGTTCTTTTTGTGTTTGAGATGAATCTTCCTCCAATATTTCCTCCAATTCTGCATCCTCGTAAATTTTTGGCCTTCCACTGCGATCTTTGTCTTCTACGTCGAAATCACCGTTTTTAAACTTTTGAAACCACTCACGACACGTTCTCTCACTCAAAGCAGTCTCACTATATGCTTCTACGAGCAATCGATGCGCCTCAGCAGCAGATTTCTTTATATTAAAGAAGTAAACTAATATTTCCCGCAAATGACGCTTATTTGGCTCAAATTTGGACATATTCAACTAAAAAAAATTATATTTTACCAATATGAAATCAATAATATTAATAGGTTATGTTGTTGTTAAACGTCCAAACTAATTTTTTAGCAGGATATCATTTGCGAAAGTAAACGGAAACTCCGCGCCGCGCTATCTACATTAAAACGGCGGAAACTTATTTGTACACCTAATAATTAAAAAGAAACAAGGAAAATTAAAGATGATATTATTATTAATAATAATAATAATAATAATATGTAATTATTGTGATAGTTGATCTGTAATTAATTATAAAAATATCGAGAAGAAGATTGGAAACGTATCGTGCGATGTAAATGTTATTATTTTCGTTTTGAAGTTATACTTCTTTTTCAATACTAAATAACGAGCGTAGCCTGACGAGGACTTCCTTCACAATTCGTGTTGCACTCAACGTGATAACGATTTATGTATCATTTGTAACGACTATAAATTATTAGCGTATATTCAAAATACGCGCCTCAATCGTTTTGAGAATATTGAAAATATTGAAAATATCGAAATTTTGTTATCGAGTTTTTCCACTATTCATATTGTTGCTAAGCACGAACTGCTGGGCCATTAACAAAGACACTCGTCTTATTCTTACACACTAGTTTATTTGAATTATTACAAATGGTGGGGATTGATATTAAAAAACAGTGAATATCTTCAAAAATATCATCAAAATCATTGATTAATTGTGAATATTAGTAATAAAAATCTTTTTTGAAGTTAATTGAGGTATGTATTATTATTTATTGGTTTTATTTCGTTTCATTTTTTCTCTTTAGTGATCATCAATTTAGGTTGAAAATGAATAAACTGGATAACATGCTGTACGACTTTTTTTATGCCTTAACTATACGATGAAATTTTTCTGATTTTAATCTAAGTATACCGATGAAATACAAATTGTTTCCTTCATCCTGATATTATAACAAACAATGGTAAGAAGAATATCTTAAAGTTCAGTTAAAATACTTTACCGAGTAAAAAATATGTATTATATTATTTTATAATTTAATTTATGAGACTATGCTTCTCTTTTTATATTTTTTATATTTCATACTTAAACTACTTTCTTAATTAGGTTTAGCTAAGTATGCGGCTTTACATTTTTTTTATTCAAATCAAAGACTGTAACACATTCAAGAAAAAGACTCAAATCTATGCATATAAATTTCATTTTCCAATGAGGGTTAACGATATAAAAATTTCTTTTAACTAATGTCTCCTTCGTGGAGATTTCATGTGAATTATCATGCAAATAGAATTCAACCACAGTTACAAGGAATAAGCAAGACATGAATCTGTTAAGAGGTTAAAATAATAATCTTGCTTCTGAAAAAACAATATTATAATTTTCTTCAAAAATTTTATTTATAGCAATAATAAACTTATTCTTTCTATAGGTTTTCAATTATTTACTGGAAAAGAGAGTATATAACTTTCCACAACGATAAGAAAAAGCTGACAACACTGCAATCATGAAAGATTTTGGAAGACACCGTCTTCTTTTTACCACACTGCAAAGAAACCATGTGCATTTATTTTCTATTGAAAAAATTGAAGAAGGAATGCTTCCTAGTTATTACAAATTTTAAATATAAATAGGAAATATATTATATTGGAAGATTCTTTAATTCGCAGAGGTTTCATTTGAATTATTATACGTATAGAATGCATCTACAGTAACAAAAAATAATTTAAAAAAGAATCTATTAATAGGTAAGAATAGAAATATTGTTTAAGAAAAGAGAGAAAGACACAAATATTATATTAATGTTAAAAATTATATATTTAAAACATTGTAAAATTTATTTTTACTGCAATAACTTTCATTCTTTTTACAAGAAGAGATTGCATAATCTTTATTTTATTACCGAGAGTTGAAGTGAGTATACCCACATCTCGGCGAATCCAGCTGATACCAACAGAGAATGTTGTTAGGCGTATAGGCTGCGAGAAAAATGATAGCACAAGCATACCAATTGACTGCGAATGAAATTTTATGTACTCCATCAACTTCGAATTTACTAATGACTTCTGCACCATCGCCTCAGCCTGTGATTATTGGTACAAAAATTGTTATCAATTTAGCGGATAGCAACTATCATCAATTTGATACTTTCCATTATCAAAGTCAGTGGGCTCACTCCGATGAATTGCTGATTGATTCAATTATACAAAAATCTCAAATTTTAATGTTGAGGAAAATTTAGTTATATGATTATGAGTCCTTTAATATACCAAATTGCAATTGTTTAATTCAATACAAACGATTAAATGTTTGAGCTAGAGGTATTGCTATCTATCACAATGCGAATGATATAACTAACATTGTGACCACTACCATTGACATGACTGTGAGGGTTCTGTAACATTTCAACCAACGACGTTTCAACCGCGACATTTCAACTGACGACTTTTCAACCGGATGATAATTAATGTGATTATATTGTATTTTACCATTAAGATTTTCAGTATCAGTATGTACTATTGCAGGACAAAGTAGCGTTGAGTGATATGAAACACACCTCCATGTAATATTGTCTTTGTTTATAGTTTTCTTGTTATATAAATAACCTTTATTTCCATGCGAAACATTTAATTCCATGGCATTACTTTCATGTACAACAATTGGAGAGGCATATATAAGTATAGGGGTGGGAGGATAAGTTACTAAGGATTTTAAGTGAAAATTTTAATGTTATTTTCAACTCAGAAAATTCTGATGTACTCATCAACTTTTTACGTGAAGACTTAAATCTTTCAATAAATAATGACTAAGCAGTTTCTACAACATAATATGGTGGTCCTACAACTAATGCTGTATTTATACGACATTTAGGTAATGTTTCTACTAGACAATTTGTATCATATTTTAGATACATTAAGCCTCTTGCAACTCACATGCCTATTGTATCACAACCGAATTTCAAAGATTCAGCATCCATGCTTTCAATTTTATATAAACTAGTTAATATTTTCCCTCTTTCGTTATCTAATAAGTGTCCTGGATATTTCTAATGCAACATTTTTCTTACCAACTAATTTAATTTTTATTAAAGTTACGTATGCGTGTAATATTAACAACCAGAAATATTTTTCCATATATCGCTATTTCGTGATATTAATAGTTCGTATAACGCTTTCAAGAGAATTTTAATTAAAATGTTAAATAAAAAAATGTTACTTTTTATTGAAGTCCTAATTATATTATCTATTGATAGTTTTCCGTAATATTTAAGTATTTTGATCCAGCATATGGAGTGTTCAAAAAGTATTTCCAAAAAACTATGTTATATTTGAAGTATATTGCTATTTACGTCTGTTCGACAGATTTATTATTTTTGGATAACATTTTCATATCAAGCTAGTATTAAATGTTTTTGAATTTAATAGAATTAAGTTCTTCGAATCGTTTACCCTATAGATCATACATAAATATCTTTTTTCTTTAAAAAGAATTAGAAATCAAAAGTCATCGGTAGTCCAGGGAAAGATTTCTTTTATACAATCATGTATTGACAACGCAGCATAATCCATAGTAAACACATTTAAATTGCAAAACTATTAGGCATAATTAACAATTTAAATTGGACTTATTCGATGGGCTATATAAACAGCGATTTCAATGAATAGCTTTATTTGTCATACGAATTTGTAGCTGATAGTTCGTCGCGTGTTGCTACATTTAGCAAATATGGAAGTAGAAGGCTTAGATGAAAATGCAGTGGTTATCTCTGGAATATCGGGAAAATTTCCAAAGAGTGTTAATATCAATGATTTAACGGCAAATCTATTAAATGGAGAAGATTGCGTATCTGAGATAATACAAGTTGGAAATTAGGTAAGAATATGTTCAATTTATTTTTATATAAAAATTAAGTGGAATAATGTGCGTTATTTTTGTTTCATTAAATTATTATTTTTTAGGTCATTCGTCTAAAATATCATCGCGTTTAGGACGCATTTCTAATTTAACGAAATTCGATAACTTTTTTTTTGGAATTAGTGCAATTCCAAAAATGCAATATATGAATAATTTTTTGTTCTATGCTATCCTTTATTTAGGTTTGTTGTCAACAGACGGCGTAAATAGATCTTTTGATAAGAAAGCGTCTGGATTCTCGAGAAGCGACTCGGTAGGAACAATTTTTCTTCAAAGAGCCGAAAATGCAAAGCGGGTTTATGCCGAGGTCGTTAATCTTTCTGTTAAGTACACTAAAGCAATTTCAAGAAATACGTGTCTATTTCCCACAGCCGAGTCTCAGGCTCAAATAATGAAACAGACATTGAAACACTGCGGCCTAAAACCAAGCGACGTAACATACATCGAGGCCGATGGTACAGGAATAAAATCAATGGATTTCGAAGAATTAAAGGCAATAGATCTTGTTTATGGTCAAGATCGAAGTCTTTCTAATCCTCTTTTATTAGGATCTGTTACGGCGAACATTGGTAACACATATAATAATAATGCAATAAATTCGATAATCAAGGTAAATTTTTTGAAAACACAAAATTAAATATAAAACAAAACAAATTTGGTTTAATTTTCTACATTTGTTTATTTTTTATTTCTAGGTACCAATTGCTATGGAGACCGGAGTTATATCTCCGAATCTTCATTATTCCGAGCCTCCAGAAGAAGCCCAATGCCTTTGGGATGGACGCGTAAAAGTAATTACCGAACCAACACCTTGGACGGATTGTTGCGCTGCTGTTAACACAGCTGCTTTAAACGGTTCCTTCTCTCACATAATCCTAAAACGTCATTCAAAAAAGAAGCAAAGGAGAAAACTTTCACCATATAATATGCAACGACTTTTTGTAGCTTCTTGTCGAACTCAGGAAATGATATCGTCGATCTTTAGTATTGTAAGATATTTATTTTACGACCGAAGTGATTAGGCAAAATGATCGTGATTTATATTCTATTTGTGTTTAGTTAAATTCGAGCAGAGGAGATGATGAACTGGCTCAATTAATTACTGATATTACTGAGAAACCATTTCCTAATTCTCTGTATTCTGGGTATACAGTAATTCCAGATTTTGAAGCAGCTGATTCAGAGCAATCGATAGAGATTGTTCAAGCTAATTTTTCAGCTTAATCTCGAGAGATTTGGTTCGTTTTTTCGGAGATGGGATCACAATGGACTGGAATGGGTACTGCAAATTTTATACTTAAATAATTAAAAAAATGTTACAACTCTCTCTCTCTTTACTCTCTCTCTCCTCTCTTTCTCTCTTTTCTCTTATCTTTTTCTATCTTCCCCTCTCTCTCTTTCTCTCTATCTATCTCTATGTCTGGCTCTCTCTTTCTCTTCACGAGCACGATCATCCTTGAATCTGGAAGGAACACTTCCCCCTTTTTTTTGTGTTTTTATTTTTTTCAATTCTATCCACCGGAACAGGATGAACGATATATATATATATATATTTTTTTAACTTTTTCTTTTCTTTCTCTTTTGTGTATATTTCCTTTCTCTCTCTTTCTCTCTCTTTCTCCTTTCTCTCACACACTCTACTTTTACCTTTCCGTCTGGACTTTGTGGAAAAGGTCGAAATTAGTTTTTCAGTCTCGGACGAAGACATTCGTTCTGATATCTACTGCTCTCTCCCTCTTTCTCTCTCTCGTGGTATGCCGTAGGTGAATCTGTGTACTCTTTTTTCTTGTATTTTGTTTTCTTTTTTTAATTTATTTTTCTCTATATGTGTGCGTACGCGTTGTATGACGAGAGGAGAGGAGGAGGAGGAGGAGGAGGAACGTTGCTAGCCGCATAATATTCGTAGATGCATGTCTGATTCACTTTCTCTTTCTAAACCGAGGTAGGTAGGAACACATATATATATATATATATATATAAACGTATAAATATATGAACATGTACAGGAACTAAAAAAAAAATTGTTCGTCCATTGTCATTGGTCATCGTCGTCGTCGTAGTCGTCATAGTCGTAGTCATAGTCGTGGTTGAGAGAAAAAATGATGAAGGAAGGGAAAGGAAGGGAAGGAGAGAGAGGGAAAGAGAGAGTTAGAGAGAGTCGAAATTTGTTGTACGTCGATGATTACTATAATCAATGGGAGAAGTTAGAATAAAAATATCCATCAAGGTGACTCGGGCGTGAAACAACATTCAGATAGTCCGGCGCGTATTCTCTCTCTGTGTGTCCGCCGTTCTGTGTACGCGCCGCCGCTGTGCTTGCTCGCTCGCTCCGATTTAATTATCGTGTAATGGCATAATTTCACTCGCGGATAATTAACCGTTTGAAAATAATACCGCGATATGTACGAGAGTGCATGTATATGTATATATATATATATATATATATATATATCTTCTCTCTCTCTCTCTCTCTCTCTCTCTATTTCGCTTCGTCTATGTAAACGCTCGCGCGCAACCTCGATAATTCCTTTCGTTGATCGTGCGCGCCCACAAATAGAAAGAAAAATGTAGAAAGAAATAATTATTAGACGCAACCAAAGAATGCATTGAA
This sequence comes from Polistes fuscatus, assembly GCF_010416935.1. Classification (NCBI taxonomy): domain Eukaryota; kingdom Metazoa; phylum Arthropoda; class Insecta; order Hymenoptera; family Vespidae; genus Polistes; species Polistes fuscatus. The sequence goes on from NW_025113099.1 coordinate 559,657, forward strand.
AGAGACGAACGTATATATATACTTTTATTAATAATCCATTCTCTCTTGATTATTATTATTTTTATTCTTCTTTTTCTTCTTCTATTTTTTCTACCCCCATTTTTCATATATAATTTCGAGCCTACAATTTGGATTTTTAATCACCGTTGTTTGTTAACTCGAAATCATTGAAATCTCTATTCAGATTTAATTATTCTTTTCCCTCCATCTCCCTTACCCTCTCTCTCTCTCTCTCTGTTTATCCTTTTTTTCATTATTTTTTTCTCCTTCTACGTTATTCTACATCGGCAATAACTTTTGATACAGTCACGTCGTTTCTAATTGTTCAGGTATTTTGTTAAGATAGTATTCAATTTGATATACAAATAAATTTTTGTGAGGCAAAGAATTTATATCAATTAATTATTCTAATTAATTTTATGGCGAGACACAAAATTAATTCATTATTTTACTCTCAACTAAATAATAATAGTTTTTGTTAAAATGAATTATTTTTTTTTTTTACTCAAGGTTCATTATTTCTGACAATAAATAAAGAAACTGCGTGCCATAAGCATCAAGATTTGATTTAAAAATGCCGCGCTTATTCGCCGATATATATAGATATACAAAACGCTCGACGCTCTATGGCCAAGACGTAAAATTCTGGCTACTAAATAAAAAATAGAAAGAGAGAAATATCGGTTTTCTTTCGCACCCGCACTCGTATACAAAACGCTCGACGTTCGATGGCCAAGACGTAAATTTCTTGCTACCGAAAGAAAAAATATAAAAAGAGAAATATCAGAACGCTCAACAATCGATGGCCAAGGACAATAATACTCGTTATCGCATGATAAATAAAAAGAGTGAAATATTGGTTTGTTCTCTCACTCGCACTTTCATTTAAGACCGAGAGTCCCGAAGATTGCCGAAGATCCCTCGTTTGTGTATTAGTGCACACGGACGCTCGCACGCATACTAGCTCGCTCGCGTGTAAAACGCGACGGAGGGATAAGCTTGCTTTCTCCCACTCTTACAATTTTTTTCCCATCTTCAATCTAATTTTATTCGCTTATTTTTAAAAATACGAAGATAACTCATATTACATTTTTTATGTATATTTTTATTCTCTACAACTTTTGTTTGAAACTTTTTTCGATTTAATGCCAAGATTCTAAGATAAATATTTTTTGACTCTTTTTTACCCTTTTTCTCAAAAATGGCACTTTCCATCTCAAAAAATTAGCACCATTCGATTCAGCGTCGTCTATTTACCCTTATGTCAAGTTTCCACATTCTTTCCTGAGATATGAAGGAAACGGCCCGCGTTGACTGGACTAATACGGTTTTTAAATATAACGTCCTAAACGACTTCGACAAAATAACAATTAAAACGACTTAAGGGGTTATACGTAGTTAGGATTTTCAAAAAATCGATTTTTTTTTTTGCATTTTCGGAATGTACATATATTTAAGTATATTCTCTGAAAATTTCAAATCGATCTGACAAATATTCTTCACTTCATGTAAGCTGCAAACAAAAATTTTTAACTATGTGTAAACGTCTCTTTGAAATTTTAAACGCGTTTTTCTCAAAACGGTATTTTCAAAGTCGGTGATCTCGATTTCTCAGAAATAACTCAATCGATTTGTCTTATATTTTTACACAATATTCTTAGATATATTTCTCGGGTATTGACGAGAGGAATAAGATTTAAAAAAATTATTACTATTTTTTTTTTACAATGTAAAGCGAAAATTTAAGTCAAAAAAACAACTTTTCTTCAAATAGACACCATTTTGTCAAAAATCAAAATTTTTAAAATTCCTCTCGTTAATACCTGCATTAATCTAAACTTTAAAAGAATCCACCATACTTTTTAATTTCGGATAATCCAAACCGCCAAAATGGTGATCACTGACAAACGTCTTTTTTTAGAGGACGTTCAGGAAATCATCTACAAAAGCAGTGCAGATTAATATTTTTACAGGATCGACGCGCTATTGTATTCTCAAAAGTTCACTCTATTTGAATTACCAACAATTTTTTTTAAAAAATAAAAACTGTTTCTAGAAAAAATTCATGAAAATACGTCTTTTTCGAGGATCGCAACTGCGTATAACCCCTTAATGAACAACGACTTAAACGACTTGAACGACTTTATAAATTATAACTCAAATGACTCGACTAAATTTCGGCTTCGACAATTTAACTCATTCACGATTTTACGTCTTTTCGTCGCAATGATCGGCTAACGACTTTGTCTTTTCTTTTCCTCCTAGCAACGACTCATTGCGCTGGTCATGCACCAACATACGCACATACACACACACATCAACATTCGCCCAAACAAACAAATCACCCGCGCTGCACGAGCTATTGCCCATCAGCTGAGGGCTAACAGATCCGCATTATGCTTCGTCCCCACATATATATATATATATATATATATATATATATATATCTATATAAATCTATTGTCGTTATTTGTAAATGTACCGTATTCATAGATTCAACGAGAAACGTAAAACGATAGCCATAACTGTAATATACTAAGTGCATTTCTTCTCGTAGATAAATTTCATCCCGAACGTAGTCGAATCTAAAGTGTATCGAAGGGGTGAAAGGAATTTCTAAGGTCGAAGATGCAAGACCATGGGTGTCGAGGAGGGGGGGTGATAGGGTTGGTAGGTGGTTAATTGAGGACCGTGAAGAGGTAAAGAAGGTGGCTGAAGGGGGAGGTGGAGGACGTTTTACTCGAGAGTTGGCATTAGTTTCAACGATTATTAGAGTTAGTTCTAGGCGAACGAGTTTCATAAATGCCCGAGGAAAACTCTGCCCGTATACTTGTATTTATACGGTGGGTAGGTGAAAGAGAGAGAGAGGGAGAGAGAGATAGAGAGAAAGAGAAAGAGAAAGGGAAAGAGAAAGAAAGAAAGAAAGAAAGAGTGAGAGCATTGGAGAAAGCAAAGTATCCATCGCTCTGCTCGGCTTCATCCCTGGGGGTTGGGTGGCCTCTCTTTCTTTCTCTTTTCCTTTCTCCCCCTTTCTTTCTCTCTCTCTCTTTTTCTCTCTCACTCTTTCTCTCGTCTTCCCCTGGCACTTCCTCTTTCACTCGCTTGCCTATTATTATTTTTTATCACAATATTTGCTTTTCCCACATTCTGTTTTATGTTAATGGTCGCTCCTACCCTTTCCACCGAAGAGAAAGGCTCCGAGAGAGAGACAGGGGGACGTGCTCGACCCCCTCTCTCTCTCTCACTCTCACTTTCTCTCATTCTCTATCCCTTTCCTCGTCGTCTCCTTCTTCTCCTCCCTCCCGCCCATTCTTCCTCGGTTCCCTTTTCTCCCGAAGCTCTCCCGCTTCGTATGCATGGCCTCGAGGAACATTTAGCATTTTGTCTCGAATTTAAAAAGTTTTTCCGCCTCTCGCTGGCTACCCCGTCGCCGCTACCCCTACCTCCCCCCAACCCCCTTAACTCTCTCTCTCTCTCATCGTTCCTATCTCTTTTTCCATCTCCCGAACTCGATTCTCTCGCGTTTTCTCTGTCACCAGGGGTGGTGCGACCTCCATCTCGCACGCTTACGTTATCCTCTCGTAGGTTCTGGGGTTGGTTTTCTTGGCGCGCACGCGTCTGCGATACCACCACGCGAGAAAAGAACAAAGCGATAAGTGGGAAAAAAGGTATAAGAGAAATAGAGACGAGAAACAGAGTGATAGAGAGAGGTAGGGAGGAAGGGAAGGCTACGAGAACAGAAAAGAAAGAACCGACCGCGTTTTTTCCCCTTCACGAGCAAGGTTCCTCCTTTCCCTCAGACATTTTTCTATCTCTTTCTTTTTGGATTTTGTTTAATTCTTTTTGTTTTTTTCGAAAGGAGGAGAAAGGGGGTTTTTTATTTCTGAGAGATCCATTTGGAGTTGTTTCAAATATATTAATATTAGGATTATCCAAATGTTATTCCCTCGTTTTTCTATTATAAATGTTTGTGCAAATGCGTTTATGTAATTTACACGTGCATTTTACGCGCATATGGAATTATTTCCGTTTCTTAGAAATACATATTTTTATTTCCTTTTTATTTCTTTTTATTCTTTTCTTTTTTTGCATTAACATACGCTCGTTAACGATAAATATCATTTTTATAGGCCGATGCAATCAATCGATAATACAATAACGTTTATTTATTTATTACTACACGTTAATGTTAAGAATCTATTATAATGAGAGAAAGAAAATGTAAAAAAATGAAAAAAAAAAGAAAGATAAATAAGACGCGAACTTTATTAGCAATTACCTTGAAATCAATTAAAGTTTTATTCGATTTGTAATAGAAATAAATTTATTCGATTAATAATGTATAAAGATCATAAAATACGTTGGTTTTTTTTTTCTTTTTATTTGTGTTTTTCTCATATTTTATTTTTCTCCTTCTATAAGTGAAAAAAGTATGCGTACAGATGTGAGAGTATATTATAACGTTGGGAAGGTAAGGTCATAGAAAGTATATGTGTGCGCGCGCACGCGTATGTATCTATGTAAGACTAGTTTCTTGTGTAGCAAAATATAAACACAGTCTAGGTGACTTACTATAGAGATTAGTTGATAGATTACACGCTGCCGGATTAGTTTACTTGGACACGCCGACGAAAACACATCCGTTCTCTTACGAATTCTGTCACACGTTAGGATAATAACGTATATATATATAAGACTATTTATGGTGTAGGTCGAGTACAGTTATAAACAAAATTGTGTTTCTCTAACGAGAAGATTTAAACTTTTATTTTCAAACTTATGTGACAAATATTTACATTTCTTACCTGTAACGAGAAGAAACGACATTTAGTGTTCGTTATAAACCGTATCGTTCCTACTACTCAAGTAAACGTTCGCGACTGCTCTCGCAACTCTTATCTTATTTATTCCCCCTCTCTTTTACATCAGCTGACCTATATGTCAGGTACGTACCAACGATTTCGACTAACGCGGTAAATCAATTAAAGAATATTTCTTTACTTCTCCCCTCCCGAAGGAGAAAATGTTTACATTTTCTTATGAATAATGTACAAATAATATAACTATTTTATTACTTAATCAGCAATTAACAAAAACCCTCTTTTTTTTCTTTTTTTTTTCTTTTCTTTTTGGATTTTCCGTTATTGCTGGAAATAATTTTGATATATGTGGAGTAAATTTAACCTTTGTCTTTTTCGTCCCATATTAATTTCAAGTATTGAGTTCGAAAATTTTCCCAATCTGATGCATATTTTCTTTATCTCCTACATTTTCCCTATCTTTTCTTGTTAAACACGTACGCGTATCCACTCTGTTAGCGGGCTTTAACTTTTTCGAATTGATTGAAAGTAATCTTAAAAGAATCTTTACAAGTTTCTACGTTAACATTTTTCTCCCAGATAAATTTTGTATCATTTGTTTCTTTCCCATCATTTATAGCTTTGAATTCGTTTATTTTACCTTTCCTTTCGCAAAAAGTACTTTCACGATCTTCCGAGTTCCTATCATACTTTTTATGTTTGGAATATTTTCTATCATCAGTTTTATAATTCGTTCTTTCCTTAATTTTACTTCTACTTCTTTCATGTAATACAGATTTAGTGTCATGTAAACTAGAATATTTGTTTCCTCTACTTTTCGACGAATGAAAATCCGTAGTACCAAATTTTTCATTAGGTTTACTTTTATCTTTATAAGATCTGTCGGAAGTTATTGAAACATTGTCTTCTTTATCCTGAGAACTTCGTCTTCTGTCTCTATCTCTTTATTTATTTCTGTAGTCCTTGTTGTATCGATCATCATAATGTTTATATTTTCCGTCAGAGTGTTTCAAAACAGGCGATCTATTTCGTTTATGACTATATTTATCTTTTTCACGATAATGTTCGATACTATCTTTGGAACAATTGTTATGATCATTCCTAGATTTTTTATAATATTCTTTTTCTTTTCTATAAGATGTGCTATGTGATCTTGAATCTTTATCATACTTCCTATTACTCCTAACATTTCTTTCTGTATAAGAATTCCTATTTAATTTATTTTTTGTACTTGCCATTTTAAATACAAAACATACATCTTCATCAGAAATATTAGTTTTATCAATAAAATTACATACAACTTCTTTATTTTCTGAAATTGTATCATCCACATTTGAATTCAGTATACTAGGGTATGAATGATTTTCTTTGTCATCGATATTAATATGTGTATTTTGTTTCTTTTCTTCTTCTTCTTCTTCTTCTTCTTCTTCTTCTTCTTTTTCTTCTTCTTCTTCTTCTTCTTCTATTATCTTCTTACGGCAACGTTCTGTATAAACAGTAGTACTAGCAGTATGAGGTACTGGTAACTTTTTAGAATGATACTTTGTATTACAAAATTGATTATTTAAATAGTCGTAATCTTTTGCTTGATCCTCATTGAGTTGATTAAAATTAACGCTTTCAAAATGTTGAAAATTTGTTTCAGAAGAATTACTGGCAACCGGATCATATTTATCGTTATTATCGTTATTATCGTTGAATTAAAATTTGCTAACTTCGGCATCAAAGTTTTCTCATTCTCAGTGTACGTTTTTGCATGATTATATTCGTGTACGTTTTTTCCAGATAATTGCTGCACTGATTTGTTACAATCTTTCACATTTTTATTAAAATGACCCTTCCTAAAAGTCATTTCGTCAACTAGCTTCCTAAGCTCGGCTATCATTCTATCTTTACGTGAAATTTCAGCTTTTGCTGTTTTACGCAAAGAAGATAAGTTAACCTTTAAAGTTTTCTTAACTTTTTCAGTGTTTTCTAGTTGTAATTTAAGTTCGCTAACTTCTTTTATCAATTTTTCACATTTTCCAAAAATTTTTTCATTATCTTTAAAATCTGTTTCATCATTGTAACTAGGCAAGTCTTCATAGATGTCGATATCTTTGCTAATCTTTTGGTTTTTTTTTCTTTCACTTGACTGACTGTTAAATTTTCATCTTGCATCAAACGGAATTCTTTGATGCAATCGAGTCCGATAAGAAATTCATTGTCGAACTTTTCTTCGTCTACTATGTAAACCTTCATTTTTTTTTCCATATTAAAAATTTTTATACTTAAAGTGATGAAACCACTAGCTCTTCTTATGCCATTGATCGTTTTAATCTTGTATTTTTTGGACTCATTGGATTTTCCGTTTTTGATTTTTAACACTTTTGAACTGATTAACGAAATATTCGCACCAGAGTCATAAATTCCATTAACCTCCATTTTTTTATCCAATAATACCTTTACTTTGATCAATGGCAGCACTACTAGTTTTTGTGGCTCTTCAACTTCCAGTTGTGAGTTATTAACAAATTTTATTAGGTGTACGAATAAGTTTCCGCCGTTTTAATGTAGATAGCGCGGCGCGGAGTTTCCGTTAACTTTCGCAGACGATATCCTGCTTAAAAATTAGTTTGGACGTTTAAGAACAACATAACCTATTAATATTATTGATTTCATATTGGTAAAATATAATTTTTTTTGTTGAAAATGTCCAAATTTGAGCAAAATAAGCGTCATTTGCGGGAAATATTAGTTTACTTCTTTAATATAAAGAAATCTGCTGCTGAGGCGCATCAGTTGCTCGTAGAAGCATATGGTGAGACTGCTTTGAGTGAAAGAACGTGTCGTGAGTGGTTTCAAAAGTTTAAAAACGGTGATTTCGACGAAGTAAACAAAGATCGCAGTGGAAGGCAAAAAATTTACGAGGATGCAGAATTGTAGGAAATATTGGAGAAAGATTCATCTCAAACACAAAAAGAACTTGCTGTAACATTTAAAGTAACTCAGCAAGCAGTCTCACATCGTTTAAAATCATTAGGAATGATTAATAAACAAGGAAATTCGGTTCCGTACCAATTAAGGCCGAGAGATATTGAACGCCGATTATGCTTAAGTGAAATACTGCTAGCTAGACATAAAAAAAGGGTTTTTTACATCGTATCATCACTGGTGACGAGAAATGGATACATTATGATAATCCAAAAAGAAGAAAATCATGGGGATTACCAAGCCATGCGTCAACATCAACAGCAAAACCGAATATTCACGGAAAAAAACTCATGCTGTGTATTTGGTGGGATCAGCTGGGTGTAGTGTATTATGAGTTGCTTAATCCAAGCGAAACAATCACCGGAGCCCTCTATCGAACACAATTAATGAGATTGAGCCGAGCTTTGAAGGAAAAACGCCCTCAATATTATTCTAGACACGAAAAAATTATTCTCTTGCATGACAATTCTCGTCCACATGTAGCGGCTCCCGTGAAAAAGTATTTGGAAACACTTGATTGGGAAGTGCTACCCCACCCGCAGTATTCACCAGACATTGCACCGTCCGATTATCACCTATTTCGGTCCATGGCACATGCTCTGTCGGAGCAGCGGTTCAAATCATATGAAGATACCAAAAATTGGGTTGATTCGTGGATAGCCTCAAAAGACAAGGAGTTCTTCCGACGTGGGATCCGAATGTTGCCTGAGAGATGGGAAAAAGTCATTTCAAGTGATGGACAGTATTTGAAATAACCTTAAAATTACCATTCTTCTAGAATAAATACTTAATTTTTAATAAAAAACTGCGGAAACTTATTTGTACACCTAATATTGGATTTTTTTCTTCCTCTTTATCCGTTTTTGTTCTGAACCTGCAAACGCTTTCGGGGTGGTATCTATTTTTTTTACCCATTAATTCGCATATTTTACAGGGATTTTCTTTTCCTACTTTATTTTTTTAAGTTGAGGGTGGATTTTTTTCCTCACTAAAGTCTTTTTTTTCTACTAAGTATTCCAGACTTTTGATGCTTTTTAACAGATCTCTCGTTCCTTTAATTTCGTTTCGGTCAATTCTATCCGAGATGTATTCTGGCAGACTAATGGCTATCAATAATATCATCATTTCCTCATTCATCTTTTTATCTACTTCCAGAAGTATTTTTTCTTTTTTTAATACATAGTCCAATAATGAGCCACCTATATATTTATAATTTATAGCATACCTTGCTGTTGACCATCCCTTATCTAAGTAAGTTTCCACGAAATCTTCATTCCAATCTGCACAAATCGAATTTATGGAGTTTTTCTGTTGAGTATGGTACCTTTATACTATAATGTATACACACATATATATATATATGAGTGTGTGTCGAGAGTCTATGGTGGGGAGCTACAATTGTAGCCTGCATGCGTGTGTACGTTCGGTTGGTAGAGAGCAAGCGGCTAGTCCTAACACTTAGAATGTAAGAAATTAATCTAGGATTAGAATAAAGAGGTATTTTTAGAGTTTATTAACCCACAACTATTTTATTTAATCCACCTAACATCAACATGGTAGCAGAGCGTGGTTACGATATAAAAGTAAGTGTTTAATTAACATATGGCTAAAGAGGTTAGTTAAAAATTAAAGATAATAAAAGGAAGAATAAATGGCTGATCAAGCAAGAATTGATGATATTCGTATTCCAATATTTGATGGAGTTAATTATAGTGCATGGAAATTTAGACTTTTGACTTTATTAGAGTATAAAGAATGTGATAAGCCTGCAATAAGGAAAAGGTTGGATACAGAAAATGAAGCTAGTTGGAAAAAGTTAGATCTAAAAGCGAAAACGATATTAATTAGCTCTGTATCCGATAAACAATTAGAATATCTGAGTGAGTGTACGACGACGTTGGAAATGATAAATAAATTAGAAACTTTATACACAAGTAAATCAACTGCACTGCAAATAATCAATAGGAATAAATTAGATAAAATAAAATTGGAAAACTATCACACAGTAGATGAATTTTTCATTGAATTTGAAAAAGCCTGTAATGAGTTTATACAGGCTGGCGGAAAATTATTAGAAGAAGAGAAAATGAGATATATTATAAAAGCACTTCCATCTAGTTATGCACATATTGGAGATTTTATTGATTTAGTGCCAGAAGATCAAAAGACTGTTGATTTAATAAAATCTAAGATTCGAGAAAAGAAGATAAATGCCAATGATACTGAAAATAAAATAAATACGAGTACATTTAATGTTAAAACTAAAGGTCAATGTTTTAACTGTGGCAAAACAGGACATCATATAAAAGATTGCTGGCATAACAAACAAAGACAATATCAGAAGTCATCGAGAGGACAAATGGGGTCTCACAGAGGCAACACGTACAGAGGTCGAGGAAGAGGTCATGAACAACAACAGAAATCATCGCACGAGTCCTGGGCAACACAGGTAGTTCAAGGAAATGTAAACCAGTGTAGTGAGAGTGAAAACGAGAATGAGAACATTATAGAATGGTTACTTGATAGTGGTTGCACAGATCATATCGTAAATGATCAGAAATATCTATGTGATATAACAGATTTGAGAAACCCAATAGAAGTTATCCTCCCAAATGATAAAAAGTTAAAAGCTACTAAGATAGGAAGCGTAAATACGGTGTTCAAAACGTATAACTATGAAACAAATGTTGAATTAAAAAATGTATTTTTTGTAGAAGGGATAAAAAGAAATTTATTAAGCATATCGAAAATAACCGAGAAGAATAAAGTAGTAGCATCTGGTAAATATGCAAAAATTTATAATAATTATCATAAATTAACAGCAGTAGCAGAAAAGACTGATGGTTTGTATCATATGACTAGCTTTATACGTAAGAATAATAAGGATAATGTTTACCCAAATTCTGTTAAAATAACAAGTAAAGAAAAATGGCATAGAGCACTTGGCCATATAAATTTTAGGTATTTAAATAAACTAGTAAGGGATAAAATGCTCGATGGGTTACCAAATAAGATAGAAAAAGGTTTTGTGCAATGTATAAATTGTAAGCAAAGCAAAATGGCTAATGTACCATTTGAAAATAAGCGGACTAGGTCAAAAGAAATATTAGAGGTAATTCACACAGACTTAAATGGGCCTCATAGGACTCCTGGTTACAAAGGAGAAAGATATTTTGTAAGTTTCATTGATGATTATAGTAGATGTACTAAGATATATTGTATTAAAAGTAAAGATTAGACAGCTGATTGTCTAATTGAATTTGTAAACTTAGTAGAAAACCAATTCGGTAAAGGTATAAAAAAATTAAGGTGTGATAATGGTACAGAGTACTTAAATAAGAGAATTTATGATTTCGTAAAAAGTAAGGGTATTGAGATATTAAATTGTCCCCCATATGTTCATGAAATCAATGGAGTAGCAGAAAGGTACAATAGGTCAGCAATGGACATGGGCAGATGCTTAGCAAGAGAAGCAAAAGTTAATATTAAGTATTGGCCTGAAATAATGAAAACGGTAGCGTATTTGAAAAATCGTACGATAGCCAATAGGCTGGAAAATAAAACTCCTTATGAGATTTTCTTTGGTACAAAACCAAATATTAAACATTTAAAAATATACGGAAGTAAGGTTTTTGTAAGAGTCCCAGAAGTTTTAAGAAAAGGAAAATGGGATAATAAATCAAGATTAGGGATTTTGGTTGGGTACAATCATGATAGTTACAGAGTTCTAGTCGATAATAAAGTTATAGATGCAAGACATGTTGAAGTAATTGAAAATGAGAATGATTTGATTTATGGTGAAAATGGAACCAAAGACAGAAACGAAAAGAATGAAAATGAAAAATTTAATTTTGTAAATTTAGAAAATGGTACTCCTATTTCTGTGCAAACCAAGGAGGAACTTAGAGATAGTGATGAAGATAAGAATAATGAAGTAGAAAACACTAATGAGAAAATTGGAAGTAATGAGTGGAAAAATGAATGCAATAGAGAACCAGAGAGTGTATCACAGAGAACAAGAAATAAGGTAAAAAGATTTGGAGATCCTACAACGTATTGCATCTCTGTAAACTATATGGATATAAATGTACCTCAATCATTTGAGGAAGCATTAAATTGCGAGGAACATGAGAAATGGGAAGTAGCGATGAAAGACGAAATTAAGAATATAAATGAAAACAAAACCTGGGTTTTAGTAAATAGAAAAAATAGTAAGAATATTATTGATACCAAATGGGTATATACTAAAAAGGTGAATGGTAGATTTAGGGCAAGATTGGGTGCCAGAGGGTTTAAACAGAAAAATGCAATTGATGATATTTATGCTCCTGTAGCGAGCAATCAGGCTATAAAGTTTTTGTTATCTTTCTGTTGCTTTAATGGATTGAAAATTGAAGTAGTAGACGTAGATTCAGCCTTCTTGTATGGAGATGTAATCTCAGAGGTATATATTGAACAGCCTAAAGGTTTTAGTGATGGCACAGATAGAGTTATGAAATTAGTAAAGTCAATGTATGGTCTAAGTGAGAGTCCACGAGATTGGTATAGATGTTTTAATAAGTATGTAGAAAGCTTAGGATTTTGGACAAATGGTATAGAATTATGTTTATATGTACACGGTACAGGAGATAATAAAGTCTACTTAATGAATTATGTTTATGATATAATAATATGTTGTAAAAATAAAAATAAAATTAAAGTTATTAAAAGATTATTAGGGGAAAAATTTAAAATTAAAGACATGGGAGAAATTAAAGAATACTTAGGTATAGAGATAGACTATAATATAGAGAAGAATGAAATGAAATTAAGTCAAAGTAAATATATAGAAAAGCTAGCAGATAAATATGATGTAGTAAATAGTAAGTGTTATAATACCCCAATGGAAACAAGATTAAATGTAGAAAAACCGGATTGTTGCAATGAAAATATTATGTATAAAAACCTACTAGGGGCCTTGTTGTATATTAGTTCGGGCACAAGGCCAGATATAAGTTATAGTGTAAACTACCTTAGCCGATTTCAGAATTGTTATACGAGTACACATTTTAGATATGCTTTGAGAATCTTGAAATATTTATATGGTACCAGAGATTTAAAGTTATGTTACAATAAAAATGAGAACTATGAGACTGTTGATTGTTATGTAGACGCTGATTGGGCAGGTGATAGTTCAGATAGAAAGTCAACAACAGGATATGCGATTAGATTATATGGAAACTTGATCTATTGGAAATCGCGAAAACAGAAGTGCATTACCAAAGCGTCAACATATGCCGAATATGTAGCATTATCGGAATTGGTAACTGAAGTAAAATATATAAAGGAACTAATAAAAGTATTTGAAATTGAAATGGAAGAACCGATTAAAATATACGAAGATAATTCAGGGGTAATAAATATTGCAAAGTACGGTAATTTTACGAAAAACTCAAAACACATTGAAATTCACTATCACTATGTACATGAGAGGGTAGAACAAAAGATTGTCGAGGTAATCAAAGTAGAATCCGAAAAAAATCTAGCAGATATGTTTACAAAAGCGTTATGTAGAGATAAGTTTGAAAAATTTAGAAGAATGTAAAATTTAAAATAAAGTTGTATTTGAAATGATAATAAATGATAGTGGGGTGTAGTATAAAGGTAAGGAAGCATGTTGAGTATAGTACCTTTATACTATAATGTATACACACATATATATATATATATGAGAGCGTATGAAGAGAAAAGAGGAATTCGCGTTTCATCTCGGCAGACGTCGCGCGTATTTTTTTCCCAGAGACTCGCCGTTTTCGTTGATGGGGAAAAAAAACGTCGTTGCAGCAGTTTCTCTCTATCTCTCTTTCCGTAGTGGAACCTCACGCTCCTACTACCACTACCACCACCACCACCACCACGTGCAGCAGCCCTTGGCCCTTTTCTCCGGAAAACGCACACCTTACAAGCGACACGTGCTTTGTGCGGATAGGCGCACGCAACTCGACACAACGGCCGTCCATCCGTTCCTTCCGTTCCTTCCGTTCCGTTTCGTTCCGTTTCGTTCGGAGACGAGCCGCTCGAACGTGACAAATGCGACGTGGCTCTTTCATTGGCCGCGCTGCTAGAAAGCGCGAAATAAAAAAAAGAACGAACGAACGAACGTTGATGAGGAGGAGGAGGAGGACTTGCTGAGGGGTTTGTCGGAGTACGGGGAAGTGTACGAGGAGACTTCCTATTATTTTAAACGCGGACCTCGATTCCCTCTCTCTTTCTTCCTTTATTTCTTTTTTCTATTTTTTTTTTATTTTTTAGTATTTCTCCTTGCTTCCTTCTCTTTTTATTTTTCCATTCTCTTCCCCCTTCGTCGTTTTCCTTTCCACAGATATTTTCGGAGAAAATAAATAGAGGAGCAGGAGGAGGAGGAGAGTATATTCGCGAGATGGGTGCACCGGGACAAACTGTTGAACGCTGTTGTAAAAAAAAGAAACAGAGAGAGAGAGAGAGAGAGAGAGGACCGACGAAGAGATTTTGAGTCCTCGAGGTGACGCTCATCGTTAAATAAAAAGGGGGTAAGCTGTGTAGAGATAAAAGGGAAAGAAGGAGGAGGGGGTGGTAGCGGAGGTGAAAGAATAGATATACAGAGTGAAAGAGAAAATCGTTGCCGTCGTTCCGGGCACTTTTCACCGACGCCCACGACTCTCTTTCGTGCGTTTCAACTAGTGGTTGAGTGAAAGAAAAAGAGGGAGAAATAAAGATATAGAACGAATCCGAAGCTTTGATAGAGATGTTCGAACTTTCCTTTTCGAATATCTTTCATCCACTATAGTTAATTAAATTCATTTATTTATCGTATCTTTCGTAAAATATTCTCATCGTTATCGTAGATTTCTTTTAAATGAATTAATTATTATATATATATTTCTATATTTTTATTAAGGGTGAAATCGTATAGAAAATGTTTATAATTAGCATAGACACCATGGTTATGAACCCGACGCTATCTTCGGACTAGCTCCAACAATAAATCCTTAGATTTGAAGGAAAGACGCGAACGGGAGGATGGGGGGTTCTCGGTTAGAAGGCCGGGATGGAAGGATGGGAATGAAAGAGAGAGGTGAAATAGCACGAAACGATACATCACGACGTCGGTCTTCGAAACTTCTCGTTTAATGCTCCGGATATTAAGTACGCCGTCGGATGTGGGCGTGAATAATTACCAGCAAATAGAGCCCGACGTGGATTGATATATCGAACGTTCTTGCAGCCTTCCTGCCGATTTACGGTCTCGTCTATGGATTATGACAATGGGAGTCACAATGCCCGTGGCCGCGTATACCAAAACCATCACCACCATCGTCGTCGTCGTCGTCGCCGTCATTCGTCGTCGTTCGTAGTTCGTCATTCGTCGTTGTTGTCTTCGTATAAAGATGATCTCACGATTTCACATTATACATTTTCATTCCCTTTTCTCTATATTACATCTGACGATAGAAAAGAAATAAATCAATTGAGAGATATCGAGATCGATTGGTCGTTGATTGAAGAAACACGAAACAACGCGGGGACGAATACGTACCCAATACCGTACGTGCCATCTTTCGAAATGTAATTATTACCTGGATAGTTCGTTCAATTTTTTAACGTATTTTTAATTACGATGCTAACTCATTCGTATTTTCTTTGTCTCTCTTCCTTTTACTTTCTTTCTTTTTCATCCCCAACATTACTTTTCTTTAATTACATCTATGTAAGAATTTACGTATAGAGATATATATTTATAATGATAATAATAAAGTAGTATTTATTAACACTATTCCTACCAGGACCGGTCAAATGACCGTTTTTAAATTTTCATTTGGAATTTCTTACATTCAACGTATGTGAATCGCCTTTAAACTTTACCACTTTTCCTCATATATATGTATGATATATTTTTCAATATTCACTTATTTTTCTATTGTTTATTTTCCGAGAAAAATTTGTAGTCTGTCTTACCTACCACGACCGGTCATTTGACCGGTAGTACGATTTATACATTTATGTAAGAGTTTCTCTCTAAGACTCAATGCTAAAACTATAAAGTCGTTACAAACGAAAGGTAATGTAGTTATGACACATTTTATCCGATAAGTGCCTTCCAGAAAATTGTTTACGGCACTTCCAAGTGTTTACAGTTCTCACTCGACTATCGGGCTAGCGGTGTTTATTTGCTTGATTGATATCCGATACGGTCAAGATCCTCGAATGTTCTACGCCATCTCATCTACTATGACGTAAAATAAATAAACTTGTAACTGAAGGAAGTGTATAGACGTCTTCTCACGAATTCAAATCAGTGTAGTCTTGCGACACGAACAGAGTGCATCGAACGTGAAAGTCACAAAGAGCATACTTGGCAGTCTTTTATTATTATTTTGTAATATTTTATATCGTATTACGTGTTATAAGTGCCATTTTCAAAATAGTGAACAAGACTAACAATACTTCGCAGTAAGTTTCACATTTTATCTTTTATTCTTTTTTATCTATTTTGATTTACATTTTCATATTTTAGTTTCTATTTTTGTAGAATATTTGTCCCCAAAATAGCAAGACGTTTGAGGAGTGCGAATGTATTATTAGAGAGAATAAATGATATCGATGCAGAATGTTCTGAAGATGATCAGGAAATTCTGATATGGAAAATAACAATACGGAAAATTATGATCCACTTGAAACAGATTCGAACACCGATGAGAACGAAGAGAATATTTCGAACGTACGTAGACGACGAAAGAGAAGGAGATTCTTAGTTAGTTCCGATAGTGAGAATGAGGAAGAAGTAAGCGAAATTGCGATGGACGGAACTGTTTGGCACGAAGTAAAAATAGGGTCTAATCCTGGAAGAGCACCTGGTCATAATATTTTTAGGGAAACATCAGGCCCGACTGGGTACAATAAACGTAATATTATGAAAGGCGAAGTTAGGACGGCATTTTCTGTGATAATTGATAAGAATATAATCGAACTTATAAGAAAGTGCACAGAGGCAGAGGCATTTAGAGTGTTGGGATATAAATGGGAACTATCTACTGCAAAGTTATATGCATTTTTTGCAATTCTGTATGCACACGGCGCATATGAGGCTAAGAATATAGATATAGCACTTCTATGGAATAAAAAGTGGGGCCCGCCTTTTTTCTCAAATACTATGAGTAGACATGACTTTACGGAGATTATGAGATTTATTCGATTTGACGACAGAAATCAACGAAACCAACGGTTACAAACCGATAAATTTGCTATGATTTCCGAAGTTTGGTACAAGTTTATTGACAACAGTCAGAATTGTTATAAACCAGGACCTGGTTTACTATTGACGAACAATTGTTTCCAACGAAAGCAAGGTGTAGATTTACTCAATACATGCCCAATAAACCGGACAAATTTGGTATAAAATTCTGGTTAGCATTCGATGTGCGTAGCAAATATATAATAAACGGCTTTCCATATTTGGGAAAAGATGAAAGTAGAGAACCCTCAGTTGCTCTTGAAGAGTTTGTCACTATGAAATTAGCAAAACCGTATGTAGGATGGGGAAGAAATATAACCACGGACAACTTTTTTACAAGCCTACCTTTAGCAACAAAACTTTTAGCAAAAAAAACTACGATTGTTGGGACAATTAGAGCAAATAGAAAAGAGCTACCAAGACTGGCAAAACTGAAAAATGACGACATGGCACTTTTTTCAACCAAACTCTATCGCTCAAATAATTGTATGTTGACAGTTTACAAAGCCAAACCAAGAAAGAAAGTTCTAATTCTTAGTTCAATGCACAACTCCGTACAAATTGAAAAAAATGACACCCGAACACCGGAGACAATTCAATTATATAATAGCACCAAGTTTGGCATAGATGTGACCGACCAAATGGCCAGAAATTATTCGGTAAAATCTAAATCTCGGAGATGGCCTTTGCAAGTATTTTTTAATATCTTGGATTTAGCCGGGATAAATGCATGGATGTTATATAAAGAAACTACGGGAGAGAAATTACAAGACAGGAATTTCTATTTCAATTGGCAGAAGAACTTGCCATCGAATACCAACAAGAGCTCGGCAAAAAAAATCAACCAATACCTATCGCAAGTACAAGTACAGGTTCTCGTGAACGGAAAACATGTCAGATAAGGTATTGTAAAGATAATAAGACGAACAAAATCTGTCTAAAATGTAAAAGTACGTATGCGGAAAATGTACAGTTGAGAAGCCCATTTGTAAAAAATGCGACGAAAACGAATAAAATGTAGATTATGTACTCTTGAATAAAAGAAAATATATTTTTATACTGGTAAGCTGGCCATTGGTCTGCATTCAATATTGAAAAATATAAGTTGTGAAAGACCGGTCATTTGACCAGCCGCGGTAGGAATAGGTATACGTGAAGTGTCGGTAGGAATAGTGTTAATAAATACTTAACAAGGTATAATGTTTTTAAGAGATAGAATAGTAAGTATCTATTATCTAAACTAATGCTACGATATACTAAGTGTAACTCTCTACGTACGTGAACAACCACAAGGAACACCCGAATCCGACTCGTCGTCGCCTATCTTAATCCTTCGCCGTTCCCCGTTGTCTTCCGTACCTCTCGTTACACTTTTTCCTCGTCGCCTCAATCAAAAACTACTACAGAACGCACCACCAGTCCTTTCCGTCGCCTACTTATACCCTACATCCCCTCTATCGTCTTCCGTTGTTTCTTCGTCATTCCTTCTGGAAACTTCCCGACCATTCTACACACACGCACAAAGGCTTTTCCGGCATTTCACATTATCGAGAACGCTCGGGAGGCTGCGATGTAGCTATACAAAGGCGACAAAGTCCAGATGATGTAACCCTAAACCTAAACAAATATCCTAAACTAACGCAACGGTCCCTTTCTTTATTCTCGCCCGATGCGTTCTTTCATTCCTTTCTCACACCTAATCCATTAGACATTCATACCTATACTTTTAAATAATTCAAAACCCCACATCTAATTAGGATGTTATTTATTTATCGAATCGCGTTAATTCCGAGAGTGTAATTCGATTGTTATAGCAGTCGAGTTAAACGATTGTTATATCATTGGGGTAAATACGAAACGGTTGATATAATGCAACGATGGAATATACATTATATAATCGGGACTACAATACGATTCGATTTGATTCGATCAGTAAATCGAGTT
>NW_025113099.1:587416-593540 GCF_010416935.1 Polistes fuscatus
AAATGACTGTTTTAAAACATTTCAGAATTTTTATTTTTCTAGTTTTTTTAAGGTTATGTGTACAACTTCATCTTTATTTAAACAACTTATGTATATAAATACTTCTGTTTTGCTTCATGTTGTTAAGCACTTATAGACCTTTAAAATAGCTCTACTAATACATTTTAAAATTTTTAAGATTTCGAGTAATTACAGTATATGATTGCAGCTACTCCCAGTATTTAGAAAATCTGTGTATTTTAAATACGTAAGTATTATATCAGGTTGTAGAGCTTTTCAAGACATTTTAAATGACTATTTAAAACATTTCAGAATCGTTTAGTTTTCAAAAATATTAGAGTTTTTGTCTACAACTGACTACCTTGTTTCTAAACACGCTAAATATTTTAAACTTAAGTTTTTTCTCGGTTTTAGAGCATTTCAAGAGCTTTAAATGATGTTTTAAATCATTTCAGAATTTTTATTTTCTAGTTATTTTAGGTTATGTGTACAAATTACATCTTTTTATTTAAACAACTTATGTATATTAAATACTTATGTTTTGCATGATGTTGTTAGACACTTATAGACCTTTAAAATAGCTATACTAAAACATTTTTAAATTTTTAAGATTTCGAGTAATTACAGTATATGATTCCAGCTGCCTTCCAGTTTTTATAAACTCTATGTATTTTAAATACGTAAGTATTATATCAGGTTGTAGAGCTTTTCAAGAGCTTTTAAATGACTGTTTTATAACATTTTAGAATCGTTCAGTTTTCAAAATATTAGAGTTTTTGTCTACAACTGACTACCTTGTTTCTTAACACCCTAAATATTTTAAATACTTAAGTTTTTTCTCAGGTTTTAGAGCATTTCAAAAGCTTTAAAATGACTGTTTTAAAACATTTCAGAATTTTTTATTTTTCTAGTTTTTTTAAGTTATGTGTACAACTTACATCTTTCTATTTAAACAACTTATGTATAATAAATACTTATGTTTTGCTTCATGTTGTTAGCACTTATAGACCTTTAAAATAGCTATACTAATACATTTTAAAATTTTTAAGATTTCGAGTAATTACAGTATATGATTGCAGCTACCTTCCCAGTATTTAGAAAATCTGTGTATTTTAAATACGTAAGTATTATATCAGGTTGTAGAGCTTTTCAAGACCTTTTAAATGACTATTTTAAAACATTTTAGAATCGTTTAGTTTTCAAAATATTAGAGTTTTTGTCTACAACTGACTTCCTTGTTTCTAAACACGCTAAATATTTTAAATACTTAAGTTTTTCTCAGGTTTTAGAGCATTTCAGAGCTTTAGAATGACAGTTTAAATCATTTCAGAATTTTTATTTTTCTAGTTATTTTAGGTTATGTTACATTACATCTTTCTATTTAAACAACTTATGATTATTAAATACTTATGTTTTGCTTCATGTTGTAGACACTTAGACCTTTAAAATAGCTATACTAAACATTTTTAAATTTTTAAGATTTCGAGTAATTACAGTATGATTCCAGCTGCCTTCCCAGTTTTTATAAACTCTATGTTTTAAATACGTAAGTATTATATCAGGTTGTAGAGCTTTTTAGAGCTTTTAAATGACTGTTTTAACCATTTCAGAATCGTTTAGTTTCAAAATATTAGAGTTTTTGTCTACAACTACTAACTTGTTTCTAAACACGCTAATATTTTAATACTTAAGTATTTTCTCAGGTTTAGAGCATTTCAAGAGCTTTAAAATGACTGTTTTAAAACATTTCAGAATTTTTTATTTTTCTAGTTATTTTAAGTTATGTGTACAAATTACATCTTTCTATTTAAACAACTTATGTATAATAAATACTTATGTTTTGCTTCATGTTGTTAAGCACTTATAGACCTTTAAAATAGCTATACTAATACATTTTAAAATTTTTAAGATTTCGAGTAATTACAGTATATGATTGCAGCTACCTTCCCAGTATTTAGAAAATCTGTGTATTTTAAATACGTAAGTATTATATCAGGTTGTAGAGCTTTTCAAGCTTTTAAATGACTATTTTAAAACATTTCAGAATCGTTTAGTTTTCAAAATATTAGAGTTTTTGTCTACAACTGACTACCTTGTTTCTAAACACGCTAAATATTTTAAATACTTAAGTTTTTTCTCAGGTTTTAGAGCATTTCAAGAGCTTTAGAATGACTGTTTTAAATCATTTCAGAATTTTTATTTTCTAGTTATTTTAGGTTATGTGTACAAATTACATCTTTCTATTTAAACAACTTATGTATTATAAATACTTATGTTTTTCATGTTGTTTAGACACTTATGGACCTTTAAAATAGCTATACTAAAACATTTTTAAATTTTTAAGATTTCGAGTAATTACAGATATGATTCCAGCTGCCTCCCAGTTTTTATAACTCTATGTATTTTAAATACGTAGTATTATATCAGGTTGTAGAGCTTTTTAAGAGCTTTTAAATGACTGTTTTAAAACATTTCAGAATCGTTTAGTTTTCAAATATTAGATTTTTGTCTACAACTTACTAACTTCTTCTAAACACGCTAAATATTTTAAATACTTAAGTTTTTCTCAGGTTTTAGAGCATTTCAAGAGCTTTAAAATGACTGTTTTAAACATTTCAGAATTTTTTATTTTTCTAGTTTTTTAAGTATGTGTACAACTTACATCTTCTATTTTAAACAACTTATGTATATAAATACTTATGTTTTGCTTCATTTGTTAGCACTTATAGACCTTTAAAATAGCTATACTAATACATTTTAAAATTTTAAGATTTCGAGTAATTACGTATATGATTGCAGCTACCTTCCCAGTATTTAGAAATCTGTGTATTTTAAATACGTAAGTATTATATCAGGTTGTTAGAGCTTTTCAAGACTTTAAATGACTGTTTTAAAACTTTCAGAATCGTTTAGTTTTCAAAATATTAGAGTTTTTGTCTACAACCTACTAACTTCTTTCTAAACACGCTAAAATTTTAAATACTTAGTTTTTCTCAGGTTTTAGAGCATTTCAAGAGCTTTAAAATGACTGTTTTAAAACATTTCAGAATTTTTTTTTTTCTAGTTTTTTTAGGTTATGTGTACAAATTACATCTTTTTATTTAAACAACTTATGTATAATAAATACTTATGTTTTGCTTCATGTTGTTAGGCACTTATAGACCTTTAAAATAGCAATACTAATACATTTTAAAATTTTTAAGATTTCGAGTAATTACAGTATATGATTGCAGCTACCTTCCCAGTATTTAGAAAATCTGTGTATTTTAAATACGTAAGTATTATATCAGGTTGTAGAGCTTTTCAAGCTTTTAAATGACTATTTTAAAACATTTCAGAATCGTTTAGTTTTCAAAATATTAGATTTTTGTCTACAACTGACTACCTTGTTTCTAAACACGCTAAATATTTTAAATACTTAAGTTTTTCTCAGGTTTTAGAGCATTTCAAGAGCTTTAAATGACTGTTTTAAACATTTCAGAATTTTTTATTTTTCTAGTTATTTTAGGTTATGTGTACAAATTACATCTTTCTATTTAAACAACTTATGTATAATAAATACTTATGTTTTGCTTCATGTTGTTAGCACTTATAGACCTTTAAAATTGCTATACTAATACATTTTAAAATTTTTAAGATTTCGAGTAATTACAGTATATGATTGCAGCTGCCTTCCCAGTTTTTAAAACTCTATGTATTTTAAATACGTAAGTTATTATCAGGTTGTAGAGCTTTTCAAGAGCTTTTAAATGACTGTTTTAAAACATTTCAGAATCGTTTAGTTTTCAAAATATTAGAGTTTTTGTCTACAACTGACTAACTTGTTTCTAAACACGCTAAATATTTTAAATACTTAAGTTTTTCTCAGGTTTTAGAGCATTTCAAGAGCTTTAAAATGACTGTTTTAAAACATTTCAGAATTTTTTATTTTTCTAGTTATTTTAGGTTATGTGTACAAATTACATCTTTTTATTTAAACAACTTATGTATATTAAATACTTATGTTTAGCATCATGTTGTTAGGCACTTATAGACCTTTAAAATAGCTATACTAATACATTTTAAAATTTTTAAGATTTCGAGTAATTACAGTATATGATTGCAGCTGCCTTCCCAGTTTTTAGAAACTCTATGTATTTTAAATACGTAAGTATTATATCAGGTTGTAGAGCTTTTCAAGAGCTTTTAAATGACTGTTTTAAAACATTTCAGAATCGTTTAGTTTTCGAGTTATTAGAGTTTTGTCTACAACTGACTACCTTGTTTCTAAACACGCTAAATATTTTAAATACTTAAGTTTTTCTCAGGTTTTAGAGCATTTCAAGAGCTTTAAAATGACTGTTTTAAACATTTCAGAATTTTTTATTTTTCTAGTTATTTTAGGTTATGTGTACAAATTACATCTTTTATTTACACTTATGTATATAAATACTTATGTTTTGCATCATGTTGTTAAGCACTTATAGACCTTTAAAATAGCTATACTAATACATTTTAAAATTTTTAAGATTTCGAGTAATTACAGTATATGATTGCAGCTGCCTTCCCAGTTTTTAGAAAATCTGTGTATTTTAAATACGTAAGTATTATATCAGGTTGTAGAGCTTTTCAAGACCTTTTAAATGACTATTTTAAAACATTTAGAATCGTTTAGTTTTCAAAATATTAGAGTTTTTGTCTACAACTGACTACCTTGTTTCTAAACACGCTAAATATTTTAAATACTTAAGTTTTTTCTCAGGTTTTAGAGCATTTCAAGAGCTTTAGAATGACTGTTTTAAAACATTTCAGAATTTTTTATTTTTCTAGTTATTTTAGGTTATGTGTACAAATTACATCTTTCTATTTAAACAACTTATGTATATTAAATACTTATGTTTTGCTTCATGTTGTTAGACACTTATAGACCTTTAAAATGGCTATACTAATACATTTTAAATTTTTAAGATTTCGAGTAATTACAGTATATGATTCCAGCTGCCTTCCCAGTTTTTATAAACTCTATGTATTTTAAATACGTAAGTATTATATCAGGTTGTAGAGCTTTTAAGAGCTTTTAAATGACTGTTTTAAACATTTCAGAATCGTTTAGTTTTCGAAATATTAGAGTTTTTGTCTACAACTGACTAACTTGTTTCTAAACACGCTAAATATTTTAAATACTTAAGTTTTTTCTCAGGTTTTAGAGCATTTCAAGAGCTTTAAAATGACTGTTTTAAAACATTTCAGAATTTTTTATTTTTCTAGTTTTTTTAAGTTATGTGTACAACTTACATCTTTCTATTTAAACAACTTATGTATAATAAATACTTATGTTTTGCTTCATGTTGTTAAGCACTTATAGACCTTTAAAATAGCTATACTAATACATTTTAAAATTTTAAGATTTCGAGTAATTACAGTATATGATTGCAGCTACCTTCCCAGTATTTAGAAAATCTGTGTATTTTAAATACGTAAGTATTATATCAGGTTGTAGAGCTTTTCAAGACATTTTAAATGACTATTTTAAAACATTTCAGAATCGTTTAGTTTTCAAAATATTAGAGTTTTTGTCTACAACTGACTACCTTGTTTCTAAACACGCTAAATATTTTAAATACTTAAGTTTTTTCTCAGGTTTTAGAGCATTTCAAGAGCTTTAGAATGACTGTTTTAAAACATTTCAGAATTTTTATTTTTCTAGTTATTTTAGGTTATGTGTACAATTACATCTTTCTATTTAAACAACTTATGTAATAAATACTTATGTTTTGCTTCATGTTGTTAAGCACTTATAGACCTTTAAAATAGCTATACTAATACTTTTAAAATTTTTAAGATTTCGAGTAATTACAGTATATGATTCAGCTACCTTCCCAGTTTTATAAATCTATGTATTTTAAATACGTAAGTATTATATCAGGTTGTAGAGCTTTTCAAGACATTTTAAATGACTGTTTTAAAACATTTCAGAATCGTTAGTTTTCAAACATTAGAGTTTTGTCTACAACTGACTAACTTGTTTCTAAACACGCTAAATATTTAAATACTTAAGTATTTTCTCAGGTTTTAGAGCATTTCAAGAGCTTTAAAATGACTGTTTTAAACATTTCAGCATTTTTTATTTTTCTAGTTTTTTTAA